>NC_090649.1:369054722-369294722 GCF_040937935.1 Hyperolius riggenbachi | reverse complement strand
TGTAGTGCTGTGGTGTGTGTGTGTGTGTGTGTGTGTGTGTGTGTGTGTGTGTGTTTGTCACTTGTAGTGCTGTGATGTGAGTGTGAGTCTGTCACTTGTAGTGCTTTGTGTGTGGTGTGTCTGTCTCTTGTAGTGCTGTGGTGTGTGTGTGTTTGTCACTTGTAGTGCTGTGATGGTGAGTCTGTCACTTGTAGTGCTGTGTGTGTGGTGTGTCTGTCTCTTGTAGTGCTGTGGTGTGTGTGTGTGTGTGTGTGTGTGTTTGTCACTTGTAGTGCTGTGATGGTGATTCTGTCACTTGTAGTGCTGTGTGTGTGGTGTGTCTGTCTCTAGTAGTGCTATGGTGTGTGTGTGTGTGTGTGTTTTGTGTTTGTCACTTGTAGTGCTGTGATGGTGAGTCTGTCACTTGTAGTGCTGTGTGTGTGGTGTGTTTGTCTCTCGTAGTGCTGTGGTGTGTGTGTGTGTTTGTCACTTGCAGTGCTGTGATGGTGAGTCTGTCACCTTTAGTGCTGTGTGTGTGGTGTGTCTGTCACCTGTAGTGCTGTGTGTGGTGTGTGTGTGTTTGTCACTTGTAGTGCTGTGATGGTGAGTCTGTCACTTGTAGTGCTGTGGTGTGTGCATGTGTGTGTGTATTTGTCACTTGTAGTGCTGTGATGGTGATTCTGTCACTTGTAATGCTGTGTGTGTGGTGTGTCTGTCTCTTGTAGTGATGTGGTGTGTGTGTGTTTGTCACTTGTAATGCTGTGATGGTGAGTCTGTCACTTGTAGTGCTGTGTGTGTGGTGTGTCCGTCTCTTGTAGTGCTGTGGTGTGTGTGTCACTTGTAGTGCTGTGATGGTGAGTCTGTCACTTGTAGTGCTTTGTGTGTGGTGTGTCTGTCTCTTGTAGTGCTGTGGTGTGTGTGTGTGTGTTTGTCACTTGTAGTGCTGTGATGGTGAGTCTGTCACTTGTAGTGCTGTGTGTGTGGTGTGTCTGTCTCTTGTAGTGCTGTGGTGTGTGTGTGTGTGTGTGTGTGTGTGTGTGTGTGTGTGTGTGTGTGTGTGTGTGTTTGTCACTTGCAGTGCTGTGATGGTGAGTCTGTCACCTTTAGTGCTGTGTGTGTGGTGTGTCTGTCACCTGTAGTGCTGTGTGTGTGTGTGTGTGTGTGTGTGTGTGTGTGTGTTTGTCACTTGTAGTGCTGTGATGGTGAGTCTGTCACTTGTAGTGCTGTGTGTGGTGTGTCTGTCTCTTGTAGTGCTGTGGTGTGTGCATGTGTGTGTGTGTATTTGTCACTTGTAGTGCTGTGATGATGATTCTGTCACTTGTAGTGCTGTGTGTGTGGTGTGTCTGTCTCTTGCAGTGATGTGGTGTGTGTGTGTTTGTCACTTGTAATGCTGTGATGGTGAGTCTGTCACTTGTAGTGCTGTGTGTGTGGTGTGTCAGTCTCTTGTAGTGCTGTGGTGTGTGTGTGTTTGTCACTTGTAGTGCTGTGATGGTGAGTCTGTCACTTGTAGTGCTGTGTGTGGTGTGTCTGTCTCTTGTAGTGCTGTGGTGTGTGTGTGTGTGTGTGTGTGTGTGTGTGTGTGTGTGTATTTGTCACTTGTAGTGCTGTGATGGTGATTCAGTCACTTGTAGTGCTGTGTGTGTGGTGTGTCTGTCTCTTGTAGTGCTGTGGTGTGTGTGTGTGTTTGTCACTTGCAGTGGTGTGATGGTGACTCTGTCACCTTTAGTGCTGTGTGTGTGGTGTGTCTGTCACCTGTAGTGCTGTGTGTGTGGTGTGTCTGTCACCTGTAGAGAGAGAGAGAGAGTGTGTGTGTGTGTGTGTGTGTGTGTGTGTGTGTGTGTGTGTGTGTGTGTGTGTGTGTGTGTGTGTGTGTGTGTGCGTGTGTGTGTGTCTGAGAGAGAGAGTGTGTGTGTGTCTGTCACTTATAGTGCTGTGTGTGTGGTGTGTCTGTCACTTATAGTGCTGTGTGTGTGTGTGTGTGTGTGTGTGTGTGTGTGTGTGTGTGTGTGTGTGTGTGTGTGTGTGTGTGTGTTTGTCACTTGTAGTGCTGTGATGGTGAGTCTGTCACTTGTAGTGCTGTGATGGTGAGTCTGTCACTTGTAGTGCTGTGTGTGTGGTGTGTCTGTCTCTTGTAGTGCTATGGTGTGTGTGTGTGTGTGTGTGTGTGTGTGTGTGTGTGTGTGTGTGTTACTTGTAGTGCTGTGATGGTGATTCTGTCACTTGTAGTGCTGTGTGTGTGGTGTGTTTGTCTCTTGTAGTGCTGTGGTGTGTGTGTGTGTGTGTGTGTGTGTGTGTGTTTGTCACTTGCAGTGCTGTGATGGTGAGTCTGTCACCTTTAGTGCTGTGTGTGTGGTGTGTCTGTCACCTGTAGTGCTGTGTGTGTGTGTGTGTGTGTGTGTGTGTGTGTGTGTGTTTGTCACTTGTAGTGCTGTGATGGTGAGTCTGTCACTTGTAGTGCTGTGTGTGGTGTGTCTGTCTCTTGTAGTGCTGTGGTGTGTGCATGTGTGTGTGTGTATTTGTCACTTGTAGTGCTGTGATGATGATTCTGTCACTTGTAGTGCTGTGTGTGTGGTGTGTCTGTCTCTTGCAGTGATGTGGTGTGTGTGTGTTTGTCACTTGTAATGCTGTGATGGTGAGTCTGTCACTTGTAGTGCTGTGTGTGTGGTGTGTCAGTCTCTTGTAGTGCTGTGGTGTGTGTGTGTTTGTCACTTGTAGTGCTGTGATGGTGAGTCTGTCACTTGTAGTGCTGTGTGTGGTGTGTCTGTCTCTTGTAGTGCTGTGGTGTGTGTGTGTGTGTGTGTGTGTGTGTGTGTGTGTGTGTATTTGTCACTTGTAGTGCTGTGATGGTGATTCAGTCACTTGTAGTGCTGTGTGTGTGGTGTGTCTGTCTCTTGTAGTGCTGTGGTGTGTGTGTGTGTTTGTCACTTGCAGTGGTGTGATGGTGACTCTGTCACCTTTAGTGCTGTGTGTGTGGTGTGTCTGTCACCTGTAGTGCTGTGTGTGTGGTGTGTCTGTCACCTGTAGAGAGAGAGAGAGAGTGTGTGTGTGTGTGTGTGTGTGTGTGTGTGTGTGTGTGTGTGTGCGTGTGTCTGAGAGAGAGAGTGTGTGTGTGTGTTTGTCACTTGTAGTGCTGTGATGGTGAGTCTGTCACTTGTAGTGCTGTGTGTGGTGTGTCTGTCTCTTGTAGTGCTGTGGTGTGTGTGTGTATTTGTCACTTGTAGTGCTGTGATGGCGATTCTGTTACTTGTAGTGCTGTTTGTGTGGTGTGTCTGTCTCTTGTAGTGCTGTGGTGTGTGTGTGTGTGTGTTTGTCACTTGTAGTGCTGTGATGGTGAGTCTGTCACTTGTAGTGCTGTGTGTGTGGTGTGTCTGTCTCTTGTAGTGCTGTGGTGTGTGTGTGTTTGTCACTTGTAGTGCTGTGATGGTGAGTCTGTCACTTGTAGTACTGTGTGTATGGTGTGTCTGTCTCTTGTAGTGCTGTGGTGTGTGTGTGTGTGTGTGTGTGTGTGTGTGTGTGTGTGTGTGTGTGTGTGTGTTTGTCACTTGTAGTGCTGTGATGTGAGTGTGAGTCTGTCACTTGTAGTGCTTTGTGTGTGGTGTGTCTGTCTCTTGTAGTGCTGTGGTGTGTGTGTGTGTGTGTGTGTTTGTCACTTGTAGTGCTGTGATGGTGAGTCTGTCACTTGTAGTGCTGTGTGTGTGGTGTGTCTGTCTCTTGTAGTGCTGTGGTGTGTGTGTGTTTGTCACTTGTAGTGCTGTGATGGTGAGTCTGTCACTTGTAGTGCTGTGATGGTGAGTCTGTCACTTGTAGTGCTTTGTGTGTGGTGTGTCTGTCTCTTGTAGTGCTGTGGTGTGTGTGTGTGTTTGTCACTTGTAGTGCTGTGATGGTGAGTCTGTCACTTGTAGTGCTTTGTGTGTGGTGTGTCTGTCTCTTGTAGTGCTGTGGTGTGTGTGTGTGTGTGTGTGTGTGTGTTTGTCACTTGCAGTGCTGTGATGGTGAGTCTGTCACCTTTAGTGCTGTGTGTGTGGTGTGTCTATCACCTGTAGTGCTGTGTGTGTGTGTGTGTGTGTGTGTGTGTGTGTGTGTGTGTGTGCGTGTGTGTTTGTCACTTGTAGTGCTGTGATGGTGAGTCTGTCACTTGTAGTGCTGTGTGTGGTGTGTCTGTCTCTTGTAGTGCTGTGGTGTGTGCATGTGTGTGTGTATTTGTCACTTGTAGTGCTGTGATGGTGATTCTGTCACTTGTAGTGCTGTGTGTGTGGTGTGTCTGTCTCTTGTAGTGATGTGGTGTGTGTGTGTGTTTGTCACTTGTAATGCTGTGATGGTGAGTCTGTCACTTGTAGTGCTGTGTGTGTGCTGTGTCAGTCTCTTGTAGTGCTGTGGTGTGTGTGTGTGTGTGTGTGTGTTTGTCACTATTAGTGCTGTGATGGTGAGTCTGTCACTTGTAGTGCTGTGTGTGGTGTGTGTGTGTGTGTGTGTGTGTGTGTGTGTGTGTGTGTGTGTGTGTGTGTGTGTGTGTGTGTGTGTGTGAGAGAGAGAGAGAGAGAGAGACAGAGAGAGAGAGAGAGAGAGTGTGTGTGTGTGTGTGTGTGTGTGTGTGTGTCTGAGAGAGAGAGTGTGTGTGTGTTTGTCACTTGTAGTGCTGTGATGGTGAGTCTGTCACTTGTAGTGCTGTGTGTGGTGTGTCTGTCGCTTGTAGTGCTGTGGTGTGTGTGTGTGTGTGTGTATTTGTGTGTTTGTCACTTGTAGTGCTGTGATGGTGAGTCTGTCACTTGTAGTGCTGTGTGTGTGGTGTGTCCGTCTCTTGTAGTGATGTGATGTGTGTGTTTGTCACTTGTAGTGCTGTGATGGTGAGTCTGTCACTTGTAGTGCTGTGTGTGTGGTGTGTCTGTCTCTTGTAGTGCTGTGGTGTGTGTGTGTGTGTGTGTGTGTGTGTGTGTGTGTGTGTGTGTGTGTGTGTGTGTGTGTGTGTGTGTGTGCGTGTGTGTGTGTTTGTCACTTGTAGTGCTGTGATGTGATGTGAGTGTGAGTCTGTCACTTGTAGTGCTTTGTGTGTGGTGTGTCTGTCTCTTGTAGTGCTGTGGTGTGTGTGTGTTTGTCACTTGTAGTGCTGTGATGGTGAGTCTGTCACTTGTAGTGCTGTGTGTGTGGTGTGTCTGTCTCTTGTAGTGCTGTGGTGTGTGTGTGTGTGTGTGTGTTTGTCACTTGTAGTGCTGTGATGGTGATTCTGTCACTTGTAGTGCTGTGTGTGTGGTGTGTCTGTCTCTAGTAGTGCTATGGTGTGTGTGTGTGTGTGTTTTGTGTTTGTCACTTGTAGTGCTGTGATGGTGAGTCTGTCACTTGTAGTGCTGTGTGTGTGGTGTGTTTGTCTCTCGTAGTGCTGTGGTGTGTGTGTGTGTGTTTGTCACTTGCAGTGCTGTGATGGTGAGTCTGTCACCTTTAGTGCTGTGTGTGTGGTGTGTCTGTCACCTGTAGTGCTGTGTGTGGTGTGGTTTGTCACTTGTAGTGCTGTGATGGTGAGTCTGTCACTTGTAGTGCTGTGGTGTGTGCATGTGTGTGTGTATTTGTCACTTGTAGTGCTGTGATGGTGATTCTGTCACTTGTAATGCTGTGTGTGTGGTGTGTCTGTCTCTTGTAGTGCTGTGGTGTGTGTGTGTGTGTGTGTGTGTTTGTCACTTGTAGTGCTGTGATGGTGAGTCTGTCACTTGTAGTGCTGTGTGTGTGGTGTGTCCGTCTCTTGTAGTGATGTGATGTGTGTGTTTGTCACTTGTAGTGCTGTGATGGTGAGTCTGTCACTTGTAGTGCTGTGTGTGTGGTGTGTCTGTCTCTTGTAGTGCTGTGGTGTGTGTGTGTGTGTGTGTGTGTGTGTGTGTGTTTGTCACTTGTAGTGCTGTGATGTGAGTGTGAGTCTGTCACTTGTAGTGCTTTGTGTGTGGTGTGTCTGTCTCTTGTAGTGCTGTGGTGTGTGTGTGTTTGTCACTTGTAGTGCTGTGATGGTGAGTCTGTCACTTGTAGTGCTGTGTGTGTGGGGTGTCTGTCTCTTGTAGTGCTGTGGTGTGTGTGTGTGTGTGTGTGTTTGTCACTTGTAGTGCTGTGATGGTGATTCTGTCACTTGTAGTGCTGTGTGTGTGGTGTGTCTGTCTCTAGTAGTGCTATGGTGTGTGTGTGTTTTGTGTTTGTCACTTGTAGTGCTGTGATGGTGAGTCTGTCACTTGTAGTGCTGTGTGTGTGGTGTGTTTGTCTCTCGTAGTGCTGTGGTGTGTGTGTGTGTTTGTCACTTGCAGTGCTGTGATGGTGAGTCTGTCACCTTTAGTGCTGTGTGTGTGGTGTGTCTGTCACCTGTAGTGCTGTGTGTGGTGTGTGTGTGTTTGTCACTTGTAGTGCTGTGATGGTGAGTCTGTCACTTGTAGTGCTGTGGTGTGTGCATGTGTGTGTGTATTTGTCACTTGTAGTGCTGTGATGGTGATTCTGTCACTTGTAATGCTGTGTGTGTGGTGTGTCTGTCTCTTGTAGTGATGTGGTGTGTGTGTGTTTGTCACTTGTAATGCTGTGATGGTGAGTCTGTCACTTGTAGTGCTGTGTGTGTGGTGTGTCCGTCTCTTGTAGTGCTGTGGTGTGTGTGTCACTTGTAGTGCTGTGATGGTGAGTCTGTCATTTGTAGTGCTTTGTGTGTGGTGTGTCTGTCTCCTGTAGTGCTGTGGTGTGTGTGTGTGTGTTTGTCACTTGTAGTGCTGTGATGGTGAGTCTGTCACTTGTAGTGCTGTGTGTGTGGTGTGTCTGTCTCTTGTAGTGCTGTGGTGTGTGTGTGTGTGTGTGTGTGTGTGTGTGTGTGTGTGTGTGTGTGTGTGTGTGTTTGTCACTTGTAGTGCTGTGATGGTGAGTCTGTCACTTGTAGTGCTGTGTGTATGTGGTGTGTCTGTCTATAAAAAGATTGGGTATCCATTTTTTTTCTTTAGCAAAAATGTGAAATTAGATAGGCACACACCACCTCATCCTCCATTCCCAAAAGGGGCACAACTTTAGTGCTTCCCATAGGCGTCCTTTTCCCGAGATCCACCACTGCCCTATCTGCACAGTAACCCAGCCCCGGCTTCCCCTTGAACGCCTTATGTGTGTATTGGGAGTCTTACCACACCTCCCGTGCCCCAGCGTCACCCTCCGTTCTTCTCCAATTCAACTCGCTCTTTTTAAAATAAAACACATTTTTAGTAAAAATTTTAAAGGGTAGTGGAGGGAGGGGGCCCAAATTGGCTACTTTGCTTAGGGCCACATTTTGCCTTAATCCGGCTCTGCTGGGCACACTGGTACAAAAGAAACTTCTGGGCATGTCAAGGAACTGTGGACCTCAGAGTCAGTCATGGTAGGACCAAAACCAGGACTGGGCAGAAAATCATCATGATTAGACTTTACAGTTACTGGACTCTCACTAAAGAATACAGAATCAGACTAGGGTTCACTGATTCCACCAAGGTTATTAAAAAGTCATGTTCAGGGGCATTAACAGGACAGGACAAATCTTCTGATGTATGCACTGAACTAGATAGAGTCTCCACAACTTCCTCTGAACTGGACAGAAACTCATCGCCAACTACACTGGATTGGAGCTCCAAAAGAGCTGCCAAACAAGTCAGTATTGCAGCAACCCCCAATGAACTGGGCAAGACTGAGAAACTCACTTGACAGGAAGGGGACTTGGAAAATTCTGGTTCTCTGTCCAGTGTGGCAGAGGTTCCAAAGATACAAGGCAGGATTTCAGGAACACTCACTAAACTGGACTGAAATTCTGAGACTTCTATTATTTTTACCAGAGAGTCAGAATTATCCATGTTACAGGGCAAGACTTCTGAAACATTCAGAGGACAGGGCTGGAGTTCCCTGGCTGCTACAACATCAGACAGGGATTCAACAACGTTAGCTACATCAGACTGTGTGTACAGGGTAAGGTATCTAAAACACTTGCTGACGAGGACAATGCTTCAATGGCTTCTGCTTCACTGGACAGAGATTCAAGTTTTACTAGAGTGGACTGTAATTCTAAGACAGCTGCTAAACAGGTGAATATTACTGCAACACCAACTGAAGTAAGCAGAGCCTCTGAGTCCTCTGCTAGAGATCTTGAAGCATCCAAAGTACTGGGTGAAGCATAAGACTCTGCGACTTCACTGGACAGAATCACTGAACAGTCCATGTTGCACGGCAGAACCATGGAAGCACCTGCTGGAAAGCATAATGATTCTGTGACCTGAGCTTCATTGGACAGAACTACTGAATAATTCATGGTACAGGGCAAATTTACTGAAACATTTTCTGGATAAGGCAATGATTCTGTGATTTCAAGTTCACATAACAGATGCTCTGAACAATTCGCGGAACTAGAGCAAGGTGCTGAAACAGGAGGATAAGGATACAGAGTTTGCGAATCTGAACCACAGTTCTTCAACTGTGAACTTGGAAAATTCAGATGCTGGGGTTCTAAGGTTACCAAACATGATTGCTGAGACTCAGGAACTGATGTAGTGCATCTATTGGTGTCTGCTGGATCATATGGTTTGCAGGTTGCAGAAAACAAATCAGTAGGAATTTGTTTGTATTTTTTTGCAAAACGTTTTGCAATCAATTTAACAAATTCCAGGGAGTCATCAAAAACCTCCTCGTTTTCATCAGCAACTTCCTCAGCCCAAGTTCTCATCTTGCTATCAAGCAGGTATAAGATAATAAACCTGGACTGCTGAAATGCAGTAGCTGATCTGAAAAACACGAATTCAAAATTTTGCATGTCTGTCCCCAGCACAGCGCTGCTGCTGATTGCAGCACTGTACTGTGTGTAAAGATGGCGATTTCACCGTCTAACAGTCTCCCGAGCGGCGATCGCTGCTCGGAGACTGAAGGCGGGGCGGAGCTCCACCCCCCCAAGCAGGAGATGCGCGTGCAGCCAGGACTTGACACCAATTGGCATTAGGCGGTCGTGGAGCTGCCCGTGGGCGTGACCCGGTCGTTATGTATTTAAAGAGCATTTTTCTGCAGATTATGATCTGGCATAAGGGGGGACAATTGGTTTTTCCAGTATGGGGCCAGAAATTTCAGAAGGCGGCCCTGCCCAAGATCAAAAAATTCAAAGCAGGACATGTAGACAATTGCACAACAATTTGACATGGGGGAAACGTAAAGGAAAAAGGGGATAAAGGTACAACCAGGATATATTTGTAATAGTGATCTAGCCTATGAGTAAGTTTTTATTTCTTTATTAATTGTACATGATTTTTAAACTGCAAAACACTGTACTTAAAAAAATGGTATTGTTTTATAGCAGGGGTTCCCAACCCACAGTCCACGGCCCAATACCGGGCCACGGGACTTGTTGCCCCAGGCCGCGGCTGCATCCCCTGCCTCTCCTCATTACACTATAATAATTACACATTACAGTGTAACTTTCGCCATTCAAGCCAGAAAACCGGATCCTCCATCTTCAGCTTCAATACCCGCGAGTATCGGCATGTAAGCCGGCAATTCCTCCGCCTCGCCTTACTACAGTGCAACGCCTACAGTCCTTCCCCTTCCATCTCTGCTCTATTAGCCCCTAGTGCACAGCATCATATGCACCTGGCTTTATCTCCTGCTGCCTCATGTAGCTGTGGCTGTAAGGTCATTTCCTGGCATAGCAGAGCAGTGTGACGAGGGAGTTGAGTTGGGAGCACTGAGGAGAGCGTGGCACAAGTCCACTTATTATAGAAAGCAGGTATGTTTTGTGCAATATTTTGTAATTGCTGTGGGAGGTTAAGTTTACCAGAGATGATGACTATAAAAAAATTCCTCCAGCCCCCGTTTGCCTGATCGATCCCTCGGCACCGTCCTCTACCTTCTGGATCTTCCGCAGGGGTCCCAGTATCTTTGGCCAGTGGCTGGTTGTGCTCCCCCATCTCACTCCCACAGCCAGGAGAGTTCACTGCACAGGGAGAAATCAATCGCATAAAACAGGAAAACATGTATTTAATATTATTACAGTAGTATACACTGTATATTACTATAATAATGATAGTTAATACACTTTATCCTGTGTTATGCGATTTCTTCCCGTCCCAGTCTGCCGGGCCTTGGAAAGAATGTCTTGCACCAAATCAGTCCTCAGGTTCAAAAAGGTTGGGGGCCCCTGTCTTAGAGTATTAGATTTAACATTTTTTTTTTATTTAACTGACTGATTTATTCTTTACAATGCCTTCCTGCATTATACCATAGTCCCCAACAGTCTCGATTTGATCGGGACTGTACCAATTTGGGGGGCTCCTCCCGCCATCCCGCGCTGCCCCCCTTCTGTCCCGGCCGCTGGGCAGAGAGAAGAAAAAAAACTGATCGAGGCACCAGCCCCCGGGAACTGTATGCAGGGAAGGATTGCTGCCGCTATTTCTCCCTCCCTCCCTCCTAATGTGCCCCCCAGCGTCGCCCCCACCTGCCTGCAGAGAGTTCAATGCGGAGCGGGCTGTCATTTAATGATCTGGCAATTGCCTTTCCGTGCGTTTCATCTGCTCTTCTTGGCTTCCTGCTTCCTGTGACGTCACAGGAAGCAGGAAGCCAAGAAAAGCAGATGCAATGCACGGAGCGGCAATAGTAAGATCATTTAATGATTGCCCGCTCCGCATTCAACTCTCTGCAGGCAGGTGGGGGCGACGCTGGGGGGCACATTAGGAGGGAGGGAGGGAGGGAGGGAGAAATAGCGGCAGCAATCCATCCTGCATACAGTTCCCGGGGGCTGGTGCCTCGATCAGTTTTTTTTCTCGCCGCTCCCCCACACCCACGGGCACCCTAACGCTCCCCTCCACCCCTTTCAGGAGTCCTATTAATTAAAAGAAAAATATTTGTAAAAAATAAATAAATAAAAAATTAAATAAAAAATAAATGGTGGGCGTGTCCAGGGGTATTGGGGGTGTGGTTAGGGGTGTGGCCTAAGTGTCCCGTTTTCTGGGCTTAAAATGTTGGGAGGTATGATTATACTGTAGAAGGAGGTCCAAACAAAAAAGGGAGAACTACACATTTTCCACACCTGTTAAATCTACTGATTGAAAATCAGTTCAGAATCTTGATACCGAAAAAATGTTGAGTGTCATTCCAGAGAGTCTTATTATCACCACTTTTTCACCGTTACCATTGAATCCAAAATTCAATGTGACAGTTACACCCTCAACAGTCCAGAGACAACATGATGTAATGGACATTAACGTACAGCAATCTATATCACAAGGCAAAAATCTTGAAGGTTCATCTCTGTCTGATCCTGTGGTATAAAAAAATGATTGTGATCCTGATTTTAATCCACTTGATATTTCCAGCCCGGATTCAGAATACAGTCAGGTCCCTATCACAGAACAAACACTTGACGAAGACTCATTTGAAATAATCGATGATTACATCTCAAAAATTGTAACAATGCGTAAATTTATTGTTTTTGAAAAATGTCTAGATGACCTTGTGAAAAAAGTTTAATGTCAGTCATCCACTTCTTGCATCAAAAAATACGTAAAATTAACAGAAAAGTCATAGGATCTGCAGTGATTATTAGAGCGGTCTGTGAGGATGGTCACAGATTTAAAGTTTTCAAATCACACCCCAAGGTAAAATATAAATATGCAGGAAATCTGTTACTTTTTTCCTCTATAGACTTTGCTGGGTTTGGCCTCTCTGGATTTAAATATGCAGGAAATCTGTTACTTTATTCCTCTATAGTCTTTGCTGGGTTTGGCCTCTCTGGATTTTCCAATTTTTCAAAAATATTCGGTCTTCAAATAATCTGTGAATCGACCTATTACAGTCACCAACAGAAATATATATTCCCATCACTAGATCTCGCAAGGCAGAAAGAAAAAACTAAAGTAAAAGAGCAAATTGCAGGGAATCCAATTACCATTGGTGGAGATGGCCAGTGTGATAGTCCTGGCCATTCTGCCAAGTATTGCGTGTATACTCTGATGAACTTTCTTTCTGGCAAGATTACGGTATAGACTTTGAAGTCGTACAATCAACACAAAGTAAATCATCCTCTGCAATGGAAAAATTCACATTCGAAATTTGTATGTGTCGATTGATGGAGGATGGAATTGATGTGTCACGTATTTGCCTCAGACCGTCATGTTGGGATAAGAAAACTCATGAGCACAAAATTCAATCACATTCTACATCAATTTGACGTATGGCACTATGCCAAAAACATTTCCCAAAAAATTAAAGAGCTAAGTAAAGAAAAAGAATTCCATTGCTTAACCCATTGGATTGAAAAAATAAACAACCACTTTTGGTGGTCCATAGAAAATACAACAACAATGAGGACGTATTAAAGGACAATTGGCTGCCAGTACTACCTCATGTACGACGCAACGTTCATGAGTGGAATGATGAAGATGGTGTACGTCACGTTTGCAAGCACCGACCCTCACAGACACAGAGAGAGAAACAGGTATGTGGCTAAATGAAGACACCTCTGCGTACAAACAGTTGAAATTAATTATCGAAGATAAGAAACTAATTGCTGATTTAAAACATCATGTTTGGTCCTGTCACACTGGCCCTCTGGAAGTATTCCATAGTACAGTACTCAAATACCGCACAAAAAGAATCCATTTTGGTATTAATAGTATGGAAGCGAGAACAATCCTGGCAGTGTTGGCCAATAACAACAATGTGCAAAGACCACAGGCTGTAGTGAAGAAAGAACATAAAAGAAGTTGATGGTTGGGATCAAAAAGATATAAGATTTCAGCACCGAAAAGGAAAAAATAAATGGGTTGTAAAAAATTTGATGGAACGCAGGCAATTTGATTTTCTTTTACCAATTCTTGAAGATACATTGAAAATCTCTGAGGGAACTATAACTTGTTTTTGGATTCCGTGGTCTACTAGTGTCCCTTCAAACATTTCAAAAATTCCAGAATGGACATTAACGTACAGCAATCAATATCACAAAGCAAAGATCTTGAAGGTTCATCTCTGTCTGATCCTGTGGTATAAAAAAATGATTGTGATCCTGATTTTAATCCATCTGATATTTCTAGCCCGGATTCAGAATATAGTCAGGTCCCTATCACAGAACAAACACTTGACGAAGACTCATTTGAAATAATCGATTATTACATCTCAAAAATTGTAACAATGCATACATTTATTGTTTTTGAAAAATGTCTAGATGACCTTGTGAAAAAAGTTTTATGTCAGTCATCCACTTCTTGCATCAAAATAATACGTAAAATAAGCAAAAAAAGTCATAGGATCTGCAGTGATTATTAGAGCGGTCTGTGAGGATGGTCACAGATTTAAAGTTTTCAAATCACAACCCAAGGTAAAATATACAGTGGTTTGCAAAAGTATTCGGCCCCTTTGAAGTTTTCCACATTTTGTCATATTACTGCCACAAACATGAATCAATTTTATTGGAATTCCACGTGAAAGACCAATACAAAGTGATGTACACATGAGAAGTGGAACAAAAATCATACATGATTCAAAACATTAAAAAAAAAAAAACTTGAAAGTGGAGTGTGCGTAGTTATTCAGCCCCCTTTGGTCTGAGTGCAGTCATTTGCCCATAGACATTGCCTGATGAGTGCAAATGACTAAATAGAGTGCACCTGTGAGTAATCTAATGTCAGTACAAATACAGCTGCTCTGTGACGACCTCAGGGGTTGTCTTAGAGAATATTGGGAGCAACAACACCATGAAGTCCAAAGAACACACCAGACAGGTCAGGGATAAAGTTATTGAGATATTTAAAGCAGGCTTAGGCTACAAAAAGATTTCCAAAGCCTTAAACATCCCAAGGAGTACTGTTCAAGCGATCATTCAGAAATGGAAGGAGTATGGCACAACTGTAAACCTACCAAGTCAAGGCCATCCACCTAAACTCACTGGCCGAACAAGGAGAGCGCTGATCAGAAATGCAGTCAAGAGGCCCATGGTGACTCTAGATGAGCTGCAGAGATCTACAGCTCAGGTGGGGGAATCTGTCCATAGGACAACTATTAATCGTGCACTGCACAAAGTTGGCCTTTATGGAAGAGTGGCAAGAAGAAAGCCATTGTTAACAGAAAAGCATAAGATGTCCTGTATGCAGTTTGCCACAAGCCATGTGGGTGACACAACAAACATGTAAAAGAAGGTGCTCTAGTCAGATGAGAGCAAAATGGAACTTTTTGGCCAAAATGCAAAACGCTATGTGTGGCGGAAAACTAACACTGCACATCACTCTGATCACACCATCCCCACTGTCAAATATGGTGGTGGCAGCATCATGTTCTGGGGCTGCTTCTCTTCAGCAGGCACAGGGAAGCTGGTCAGAGTTGATGGGAAGGTGGTTGGAGCCAAATACAGGGCAATCTTGGAAGAAAACCTCTTGGAGTCTGCAAAAGACTTGAGACTGGGGCGGAGGTTCACCTTCCAGCAGGACAACGACCCTAAACATAAAGCACAGGGCAACAATAGAATGGTTTAAAACAAAACATATCCATGTGTTAGAATGGCCCAGTCAAAGTCCAGAACTAAATCTGTAACGATTGGTGTCAGCACGCAGAGATAATCTGATTATTGGTGATCTGCAGTATCACCAAGAATGCAGATATATACCCGATTATTGATAATCTGCAGAATCACCGATAATACAGATATATTGCTAACCTCTGGACACCTATAGGTATGTGAGTGTTTGGTGTAACAGTAATACTTTGAGTAACGCACCTGCTGAGCAGGCGATATTAGACAGTAAAGAGACACTGCTCTGGGAGCACAGGAACCTTCCAGCAGCCTGAGGCTCTCCAAGGGGAGGAGTCAGGCTGGAGACAGGAAGGGCCAGAGAGTGAGTGACACCTGAAGGTGGATATCACTATCTGATCTGGAGACTATCTCTTAAGGGGAGAGATAACTCTCGAGGTCGGGCACGCCTGGTCGGCAACACACTGACAGATAAAGTACAAAGACAGAAGGCTGATTCGGTATCCAAGTCAAGCAGGGTCTGGCAATGGAATATTAGATATGCGAGGTACCGAATCAGAAGACAGAAGAGTAGTCAGAAAAGCTATAAGTCATAACATATATCAAATAATGCCTATTCTGGGTGCGAGGTCCTTGGTCTCAGCACCCCGGAACTAGTCTGAAGTATACACAGATGATAATACAGTTCCCTAGACTGGGTGCGAGGTCCGTGGTCTCAGCACCCTGGAACTAGTCTGAAAGATAACACAGATGGTAGTACAGTTCCCTAAGCTGGGTGTGAGGTCCTTGGTCTCTACACCCTGGAACTAGCTTGAGGTATAACACAGATGATAATACAGTTCCCTAAGCTGGGTGTGAGGTCCTTGGTCTCTACACCCTGGAACTAACTAAGCATAAACAGAATACAATACAAATAATCTGGCTAAGTGTGAATTCCCAGGTCCACCTGGTTCAAACACACTTAAGGATCTGACTAGGTCTGAGTGCTTCCACGTAGTGATCGCAACGGCAGACAACTTGCAAGTGACCAGCAGGAACTATATATGGAGTAGTGCTCTCCAGCACCACCCCTAATTGCTCAACCAATAGTATCCTGCTCTGGAGTCAGCTGATCGGCGTGGTCAGCTGACTCTTCCTGCTTAGTATAAGAATTCTGCCCCTCAGTGCGCGCGCGTGTATTCCTAAACCTATGTGCACTAACAGACTCAGCCACACCAGACACACGCTGCCGCGTACAAACCGCCGCGCTGGACGCGGAACCAGCCGCCTTACTGTTGTTGCATGCGGCGGCTTTTCCGCGTTCTGCCCTGCTACCAGACACACGCTTCCGCGTGCAAACCGCCGCACTGGACGCGGAATCAGCAGCCTGCTCAGTAGCACATGCGGGGGCTTTTCCGCGATCTCTCACAAAATCCAATCGAAAATCTGTGGCAAAATCTGAAAACTGCTGTCTAATCACAAACTCTGTCTATGTAATCTGACTGAGCTGGAGCTGTTTTGAAAAGAAGAATGGGCAAGGATTTCAGTCTCTAGATGTGCAAAGCTGGTAGAGACATACCCTTAAAGACTGGCAGCTGTAATCAGAGCAAAAGGTGATTCTACAAAGTATTGACTTAGGGGGCTGAATAAGTACGCACACCCCACTTTGCAGTTGTTGTTTTTTTTTAAATGTTCGGAATCCTGTATTATTTTCTTTCCACTTCTCACGTGTACACCACTTTGTGTTGGTCTTTCAAGTGGAATTCCAATGAAATTGATTCATGTTTGTGGTAGTAATATGACAAAAAGTGAAAAACTTTTGCAAACCACTGTAAATATGCAGGAAATCTGTTACTTGCTTCCTCTACAGTCTTTGCTGGGTTTGGCCTCTCTGGATTTTCCAATTTTTCGAAAATATTCGGTCTTCAAATAATCTGTGAATCAACCTATTACAGTCACCAACAGAAATATATATTCTCATCACTAGATCTCGCATGGCAGAAAGAAAAAACTAAAGTAAAAGAGCAAATTGCAGGGAATCCAATTACCATTGGTGGAGATGGCCAGTGTGATAGTCCTGGCCATTCTGCCAAGTATTGCATGTATACTCTGATGGACTTCCTTTCTGGCAAGATTACGGTATAGACTTTGAAGTCGTACAATCAACACAAAGTAAATCATCCCCGCAATGGAAAAATTCACATTCGAAATTTGTATGTGTCGATTGATGGATGATGGAATCGATGTTTCAAGTATTTGCCTCAGACCGTCATGTTGGGATAATAAAACTCATGAGCACAAAATTAAATCACATTCTACATCAATTTGATGTATGGCACTATGACAAAAACGTTTCCCAAAAAATTAAAGCGCTAAGTAAAGAAAAATAATTCCATTGTTTAACCCATTGGATTGAAAAAATAAACAACCACTTTTGGTGGTCCATAGAAAATGCGACAAAATGCGAAATGAACAACAATGAGGACATATTAAAGGACAATTGGCTGTCAGTACTACCTCATGTATGCAACGTTCATGAGTGAAATGATGAAGATGGTGTACGTCACGTTTGCAAGCACCGACCCTCACAGACACAGAGAGAGAAACAGGTATGTGGCTAAATGAAGACACCTCTGCGTACAAACAATTGAAATGAATTATCAAAGATAAGAAACTAATTGCTGATTTAAAACATCTTGTTTGGTCCTGCCACACTGGCCCTCTGGAAGTATTCCATAGTACAGTACTCAAATACCGCACAAAAAGAATCCATTTTGGTATTGATAGTATGGAAGCGAAAACAATCCTGGCAGTGTTGGCCAATAACAACAATGTGCAAAGACCACAGGCTGTAGTGAAGAAAGAACATAAAAGAAGTTGATGGTTGGGATCAAAAAGATATAAGATTTCGGCACCGAAAGGAAAAAAATAAATGGGTTGTAAAAAATTTGATGGAACGCAGGCAATTTGATTTTCTTTTACCAATTCTTGAAGATACATTGAAAATCTCTGAGGGAACTATAACTTGTTCTTGGATTCCGTGGCCTACTAGCAGTGGTGCTCAGCAGAGCTCGAATATCCGAGTAGCTCGAATATTCGAGCTCTTTTTTCAGCTATTCGAGCTCGAATACCGAGCTCGAATAGCTGCAGCTACTCGAATGGGCTATTCGAGTGAACTCGAATAGCCCATTCACTATTCGAGCTATTCGAGCTAACAGTGCTATTCGAGCTCGAATACCGAGCTCGAATAGCGTCATAGCCCAGATTGATGTCCTTAGAGCCATTTAGAGGGCTCCCAGGCCCTCTGATGGCAGCCAATCACAGAGGGGGACCCTGGCCAGCCCCTACCCTATAAATAGCGGCCGCCATGTTCCGTTTTTCCGTCCTTGCCTGACTTTGTACAGAGAGAGATCTGCTCCTTTGTGCTTTGGCTTAGCAAGAGCTTTATTGTGGTCAACTACCTAGCGTTTTTGCTCACATACACCTCCTATATACACCTATATTGTTGTTAGTTAGATAGAGATTGTATTTTAGTTAGTAGCTTGTGTGTTACATAGAGACAGACACAGCTGCTGCAGGCAAGCTTACACTGCTTTAGGCCTCAGGGCCTTGCCTGTGTGGGCAGCTGTCCTCCTGTGACTGTCCTCTGTTAGTTTATTATACCAGTGTTTCTGCTGTCCTACCTTTACTACTGAGTGATTGTATTTTGTAGTAACTGTACTAGGACACTCACTGTCACTGTTTGTTCATAGCTCCTGCGTGTGTGCGTGCAAAGTACACACACTCTATTTCCTTCTGATTACTATTGATTATTGTAATTTCTAGTTGTACTTACTAACTACTTCACCAACTGCCTCAGACATCTCAATACAAATGCAAGGTGAACCTGTACCAGATAAGGAGATTAAAATTGACCTCAAACCAATATTTCAGAGACTTGAGAATGCTTTAAAAGATGAATTCTTTAACCAAGCTGATATATCTATGCAACAGACCTATATAGAAGAAAAAATATCGCCGGATGGCATTAGAGTAAAAACCCTATCAGCCTTTCCTAAAGACACTATATTTACAGAGGACTGGTATGCCTATTTGGAGGTTTGTTCAGAGGGGATGATGACCAGAATTATTGGTAAACGCACTATGTTAATAGAGGAATTACAACCTATCATAGAAAATTGCAAAGAGACACTGGCTCCTTACACTATGACAACCAAATACCAAGCACTCATGTCCAGTTTAATCACTAGAGTTAAGAAATTTGAGCACGACACCATTAATAATAAACTACATAAACTTAACAGAGATAGATTAGCGTATGCTGAACACAAAGAAAGGGAGCGCAAACCCAAGGCTCCATCGCCATACCCTCAATTCCCGGGACAACCCAAATATCCAAAAGAAGGCCCCCCACCGACACTGCCACCGGCCAATATTCCAGCTTTGATGAACATCCATATTCCTCCACCGCCCTTTTTGTATCCGAACTTTCCCCCACCCCCCATTCATCCCCTCATTGAAAACAGGGACACAACTAGGCCGAATCTTGGTTTAGATTCTACATCAAAGGGACAGACCACACCTATCAACACACAGAAAACTGCACTAAATGGGGCCCCAGTTGATTCATCAAAAAGTAACATTTTTTCCTCCAACTCGTCTAAATTTGTCTTTTCTAAAATTCCAGCATCCAAGGATTTGACCCCTATCCACTTCAAACGGGTGGGAAACAAACCTCATCCGTTGAAACAAACTCGTGGTACTACAAATAGACTCACTCAAAACCCACAACATGACAAAGAAACACAGTCTATTGTTAATTTTTTGAACTCCCCAAAATGCAAATTCAGCAAGGGACCACCACCCCCCACCCTCTTCAGACACACAAGTAATTTACCAACCAACATGAGGACTGGATTTAACAACGACCACACTGGTCAACCTGATACGCCCATTGAAAAATCTGGTCACGCACCCACACAAGCCACTATCCCCCTCATAACCGATCCTCAGGACACGATTTGCCATACTGGTTCTGATAGTACCTCAACGAACACCCGTATAGGGAATATACAAGAGACATCCCCTTCCAAAAATTCCAATCATACGGATACAACCATTAGTCTCACACAATTCAGCACTTACATCTCTCAGGATTCCGTCAACTCCCCTTCACCATTTTTAGATAACAGCCTAATAGAACACGATTCACCTTTACCCCTGAACCAACCCTCTGTAGAAAGCACAAGTGACAATTCAGAGTCTTTTTTAGACCTTCCATCCACTCTCACAAATCACCAGCCGGATCCACTACACAAACAACTTCCCAGCCCCAAGGCCTCCAACATTATATTACAACCCAAGAGCATACGCAAGCGTCCATATTCAAACCACGCAAACGGGGATCAAGGGGGAAGGGAAAAAGGAGGGGAGAAGAGAAACAAAACATAGCCCCCACTACTGACAACCAAACAAAATCAATCTTTAACCTCTCTGATCATGTATTGAAAGAAAACGAGATCAAATTATTGAGTAAGGGACTATCCTTTTGTCCCACGAATAATGCCCAACTAAGCGAGTTGTACACAGACTTGAATGCCTTTGTTCGAAAATTGACCCTGAAAAGGCACTTTGCTATGAAAAAGATCGAGAAAATGGGAATACCAGTCCTTACCTCAAATGACAATATACCAACAGTGGTAGTAAATGAACAGGAATTATTACTTGAAAAGTGCATATCCACATCTCTAAAAGGTCGATCTAGGTTTTTTCCAACAGCTTCTAAAGGGAATTTTATTGAAACATTTTTTGCACTAACTCTAGAGGACCTACAAAAACTATGTCAGGAAGACATTAGATACCCCTCTAACCTGGCTCCGTCTGAGAAAATTGCCCTCAATAATCTTAAAAATAACACTAACGTAATTATCAAACCTGCTGATAAAGGGGGTGGCATAGTTCTCCTAAACAGACAAGATTATATAGAGGAATCACTCCGCCTTCTTAATGATCCAATTAGTTACCAGATTATCACTCAAGATCCCACTACCACATACAATGAAATACTCAAAACATTCATCAACAATGCCCTAATGGATGGGCTAATCACCAAAAACGAAAGAAATTTCATATTGGTCGAGAACCCAGTTATGCCATTTTTTTACCAATTACCTAAAATACATAAATGTTTACACAAACCTCCTGGAAGACCAATAATATCAGGGATCAATTCGGTTACAAGCAATCTATCGAAATTTGTGGACCAACACCTGCAGAAACATGTACAAAAACTAGTATCTTACACCAGGGATTCCCAGCACTTAATTGACATACTTAAAAACTACGAATGGAAGTCGGATTATACATGGCTCACATGTGACGTGTCCGCCCTGTATACCAACATATCACATAGTTTCGGATTAGAAGCCACAAAATATTATCTCGATTCGGACCCGGATATGCCCCAAAAGCAAAGGATCTTTTTGTTACAGTGTGTGGAATTCATACTAACGCACAACTACTTTTCATTTATGGATAATGTTTACCAACAGGTGGGCGGGACAGCCATGGGTAGCAGCTTTGCACCAAGTTATGCAAATTTAGCGATGGGGCTACTAGAGACCATCTATATCCATAATAATAATCCATTTCTAGACCACATTGTTTTGTATAAACGTTATATTGACGATTTGGTGTTCATTTGGCAGGGTGATAGTTCTCTTATTCCACCCTTCCTACAATACCTCAACTCTAACAGAGCCAAACTTACATTTACCTCAAAACACAGTGATACCTCTTTGGAATTTTTGGATCTGGTTCTGTTTCATAGAGAAGGGATAATAAAAACAAAAACACATTTCAAAGAAGTGGATTCTAATGGTTACATTCACTTCAATAGCTTTCACCACAAACCTTGGACCACAAATACTCCATACAATCAGTTTAAACGGATTTACAAGAACTGTACCGACATTGAGGATTATGACATACAGTCGAGAACCCTAGTAAGAAAATTCCAAGAACGCAGATATCCAAAGAAACTCATTCATAACGCAAAACAAAAAGCTAAATTTCCTCACATCCCCCATACTACCCATGAGAACACGACACAGTCCAATTCGGAAACGACCCTTAGATTCATTACAAAATACAATGCCCAACACACGGCTATTAAGAACATCATCGCCAAAAGGTGGGAAATATTACAACAGGACCCATATTTATGTGAAAATATACCGAAAAAACCCATCTTAACATACCGGAGGGCTCCCAACCTCCGGAATCTATTAGCTCCGAGTAAGATCAAACTAGGCCAAGGAACGCCAATCCTGCCCACAGGTTCCTTTGCCTGCCACAAAAGTCGTTGCTTAGCATGCAGTTTTATTGTAACCACGGATCACGTAGTAGCCCACTATAACCAAGTTACCTATCCCATTAAGAAGCATATAGACTGTGAGTCCAGATTTGTCATATATGTGGCAGCATGTCCCTGTGGAACTCAATATGTGGGACGCACCAGCCAACATCTGCGAGATAGGATAGGGCAACACAAACGGAATATCCTAAGAGGATTCCCAAAACACAGTCTGTCGAGACATTTCGACCAGGTCCACAATAGAAATGTGACGGAAGTATCTTTCACGGCATTAGAGATTATTAATTCTACATTACCGAATGCATTCCAAATTCTTAAAAATAGAGAAACCTTTTGGATCCAAACCCTTAAAACACTGGTCCCTATGGGTCTTAATGAACTCTTGGAAAAAACCTTTTGAGGACCGGAAACCCGGGGCTATATATGAGAATCTTAGACGTAAGGATATACCTGGGGAAAGATGAACTCTTGGGGATTTTTGATTTTTGATTTTTAATTTTTAATTTTTAATTTTTGATTTATAACGTACAGGTGAACACACATATGTAGGGATGTGTGTGTGGGTTTATATGTGGATGTATGTGCATATGCACTTGGGTCCGGACCCTGAGGTTAAGGGATAATACTCGGAAAGTCGCTCTCTTTTATTATTTTTTATTATTATTATAATACAATTTTTTGCAATTTTAATTCCAGTTCTTATATGTTTAATTCTAGCTCTATATTTATTATTATTATTTTATTTTCCATATATATGTATGCACGTATATATGTGCGTGTGTATATGTGCGCATGCGAGTATATGGACTTTTCCACCTGGTATGTTTTGCTTTTTGCTTATTGTATCTAATTAATATTAGAAAACGAGGGGTTAGCATGCCGGGTGCGTAGAGGGTTACATGTGGCTCTATGATGCCCTTGGAGAACGTCCCCTCCGCAACTATGGTAACAAATATCTATATGTGCACATTTATATCCCTCCATATTCTAAGTATACCTTTGGAGATACCCCTTCTTTAATTAACATTTATGGCAATTAATAATTATGGCAACGAATATTTGTATACAGGGTCTTATGGACACTACTCCAAGTGACCCATAGGATATAGGGGGTTAATGTAGATAAGATGCCCCATGACTGCCCCCAAACAATTTCTACACCTCCTTATAAGCTGATGGATGGGCATACATGCCCTCATAATTACGCTACACCCACCCATGCTAATAATCTCTACAAGACCCTTTACAGCCATATGCGTGGGTCTGCCAGGAGAAAAGATGGCGTCCGGGCGGTCATTGCCCTCACATGACGCGCGTCCGCTGGGATAGGGGGATGCGTATGACGGCCTCCATACCGTCAGAACACACCCCCTTATTGAATAGTTGCCGCTAAGGGTTTCTGACCCAGGGGAAGGGGAACCCGTGTGACGGCTTCCGCCCCGCGGAACCACGCCCCCTAACTAGCTCCGTCCATCATTTGGTGGACTGAGGGATTTTAAATAGCCGGTGTGGCGTCTGCTCGGAGCAGAGACGCTAAACGAGCTCACACTACTGCGTTGGTAAGTCCCTGTTCCTTCCCTTTCCTTCCCTTTACTACACACAAAGGATATATAGGTTATCAAGGGGGATGGGACTCTGCTATTGTTTATCTTAGGGGGACATGTAGCTTGCATGAGGCTCATTATTTAACGATGAGGGGATATTAGGGGATAACATAGTTCACAGCATGGAGCACATAGCACACATTTGCTCCAATATATATGGGTCATGAACTACTATCTATGCGTGGGTCATTTTGACATGTTTCATGTGCACAACCAAATGCTTGTACCATTGTCATATATTGTTGGGTTAATTGCTGCAGCTGGTCTGTATGAACAGATTCAAAGATTATGCTGACTATGCTGCATTTGCGTTTGGTGTTTTTGTGTTTTTGCATTTTTCCACAATTTTTAACTGCATTTTCGTATCCTTGTGTACTGTATATTTTATAATCTTTTCTATATTATATTGTATGTATTTTTATATGTGTTTTTATTTCAGTTACTCCTGTTTACATTTTTGCCTGATGAAGCGGGCTTGAGACCCGAGAAACGCGTTGCAACTATTTTTGGAGTACTTACTAAATTGATTAAAATTGTAGTGACATACACAGCGGTTGTGTTTTGTTTGGGTGACGAGTCCACCCTCGCCACCAACATCTTAATTGGTTTTAATTGGTTACTATTTTATTCTGCTGGCGCCTCTGTTTCGTTCTTACACATTGGAATCCACCTGGTGGATGGGTGATTATACCCTTTTTTCTTTCTACGGAGAGCGACTTCTTTTAGCCTGAGTGGGGACAGGTCTAATTTCCCCATACGCATTGGGAGTGGTTGCCTGATACTGGCAACCCACACTTGTGAGTATACATCTCATCTATTATTTATACACAACTGGTCCAACAGTAATACACTATTGGGGGCTCTCGATTGTTTTTTCTTTCCTTTTCTTACTAACTACTTACTACTAGGGACACTCAGTCACTGTTCATAGGCTAGCTCCTGCGTGTGTGTGTGCATGCACTCAGTACACACACTCTATTTCCTTCTGATTACTATTGATTATTGTAATTTCTAGTTGTACACTTACTTACTACTTACTACTAGGGACACTCAGTCACTGTTCATAGGCTAGCTCCTGCGTGTGTGTGTGTGCGTGCACTGTCTGTACAGTACACACACTCTATTTCCTTCTGATTACTATTGATTATTGTAATTTCTAGTTGTACTTACTAGTAACTACTTACTACTAGGGACACTCAGTCACTGTTCATAGGCTAGCTCCTGCGCTGCGTGTGTGTGTGCGTGCACTGTCAGTACACACACTCTATTTCCTTCTGATTACTACTGATTATTGCAATTTCTAGTTGTACACTTACTTACTACTTACTACTAGGGACACTCAGTCACTGTTCATAGGCTAGCTCCTGCGTGTGTGTGTGCGTGCACTCAGTACACACACACACTCTATTTCCTTCTACTTAATCTGATTACTACTGATTATTGTATTTTCTAGTTAGTGTACTAGGGGACGCACTCACTGTTCACTGTTCACACTTATACTGATTACTGAATTATTGTATTTTGTATTAGTACTGTACTAGTAATCACTTAGCGATCTAATCACTTAGTGATTAGTGTCACCTCACCCACCAACCCACTCCATTAAAGTACCCCACTTTTTCACCCGCCCTTTTAAAAAACTTTTTTGTTTACGCCCAAAACATCAAAGATGTCTGGAAGTGGCAGCCAGCGCGGTTTGGGCAAGGGGAAGGGCAGCAAGGGAATCAAGAGGAGAGGGAGCAGCATTGTGGCAAGCCGCGGCCGCGCCACCATGCACAGTTCCGCAGCAGCAGCAGCTGCGTCAGTGGCTAACATTCCTCCTATAGCCACTGGCCGTGGACGCCTTGGGCGCCGCCCAGCAGGAGCAACTCACGCTGCAGAGACACAGCAGCAGCAGCGTGTAGTACCTGCTCCTATTTTCCTTTAGCCGGGTCGGAAACGTCCCATTGAGGAAAAGGATGCAGACACTGTGGTGCAACTGATGACGGAGGATGAGCAGCCCACCATCAGCTCTGCATCCGAGGCCTCCACCCTCACCACCACCACCACCCCTGTTCGCAGCAGCCGCCCAGCAGGGCCTGGGGAGGAGGCCAGTTCACCGTCACAAGTTGGCGACCTGTCACTCAGCAGTATTTTTACCTCAGGCACCATCAGGGTATTGTCTGCTTTTGTTGGCGATTTGGAGGAGGAGATGCTGATGGGCACTTTGGGGGATGAGGGATTGGACAGCAAGACTGTGGCGACAGTCAAGCAGCCCATCCATGCATCAGGAGAGGAGTTTGGGGGGTCATCATCCCAGCAGGACATGTTTCAAGAGGGGGAGGATGATGATGATGATGACGTGGTGACAGACAAAGACTGGGTGCCGCCACCACCAGCACCTGGGGATGTCATCATCAGCAGCTCTGAGGAGGAGGATGCGCTTGTGGGCCTTGCAAGGAGGCGCATCATTGCAAGCATTGGCAGCAGTAGGCAGGTCCCACAGCCTGCTGGTGTCTCAGGCTCAGCAGCAGCAGCAGCAGCATCTGCCAGTACCACCACCAGCCGCACCCAAGCCCCCGCCCCAACCACCACAGTGAGACAGGCAGCAGCGGCTCCAGGCCGTAGGGGGTTGTTTTTGTCACCAATCTGGCGATTTTTCACCATGCCCACAGTGTACAGCAAGTACGCCACTTGCAACCACTGTCAGCGGAAGTTGAGCAGAGGTGCAGACCCCTTAAAGTTCAGCACCAGCTCGCTCATCAACCACCTTGCTGCGAAACATTTCCACCAGCATGAGGAGTTCCAGAGGCTGAAGGCATCTGGT
This sequence comes from Hyperolius riggenbachi, assembly GCF_040937935.1. Taxonomy (NCBI): domain Eukaryota; kingdom Metazoa; phylum Chordata; class Amphibia; order Anura; family Hyperoliidae; genus Hyperolius; species Hyperolius riggenbachi. Next base: position 369,268,518 of record NC_090649.1, on the reverse strand, counting down.
GCTGGCAGTGGCACCACACCCATCACTGCACAGCCTTCAGCAGCAGCAGCAGCAGCAGCAACAGCAGCCACCCGCCCTCCTGCTCCTCCAGCAGCACCAGCAGGAGTGCGGAAACGCACTGCTCCTCCCCCCTCTGCAACTCCTGCCGCCGACACTGAGGCCTGTTCTGGCAGCCAGTCCTCAGTGGCCTCCTCTGCTGTGTCCGCTGATTCCCGTGCCAGCAAAAGGCCACGCCAGAGCCTTTTGAGCGAGTCCTTCCAGGGGGTGGTTAGGGCTCTGCCTCCCAGCAGCCGTCGCGTGCGTCAGCTGAACGGCTTGCTGGCATGGGCCATGTGCTCCCAACTCCTGCCGTACACGCTCGTGCAGGAGGGGAGCGACATGCGTGCGCTGCTTGCTTGTGCAGCCCCAGACTGGCAGCTCCCCAGCAGACACTTTTTCGCCCGCAAGGCCATTCCTGCACTGCACCGCTTTGTGATGGCCAATGTGGAGCGAGGGCTGGAGCACGCGGTTGGTGAAAGGGTCCACGTCACCATGGACTCCTGGAGCAGCCGCTTCGGGACAGGCCGCTACCTGTCCTTCACTGTCCACAGGGCCGGATTTCTGCAAAGGCCACAAAGGCCACGGCCTAGGGCGGAAAAAAATCAGAAGGATAAAAGGGCGGCCGGACCTGAGAGAGATAAGAGGCTGCATGTCAATTATATATATAATTTCTCCTGCTCTGAAGCCGCCCCGGCTTTGCTGCACACACAGTCAGAATTCCAGAGCTCTGTGTATTTTACTTACTTCGTGGTGTGCGATGAGACAGTGCTATCTCCTAAACATACAAGCTTCAGTTTATTGCCAGGGGTGAGAGAAACATGGATCACAATGTAGACACAATTTCTGATCCAGTAAAAGTAAACATTTTAACAGAATTTATTCCACTTTACAACTCAAGCTGGGCTAAACAATGTATTGCTGGTCAGTCAGACTCTGTTAATGACTTGAGCCATTCCTTCTCCTCTCTCCCCCTGGATTTCCTTTCATTTTCCTAAAGGCTCATACACACATCAGACCATAGTCTTTGGAAAATGAAAGATCACAGACCAATTTTACCCCCTTCCATGTAGTATGAGAGCCATACCTACACAGTCTATTCTATGGAGCTGATCTCCCCATCAGATAGAAATCTTTGCAAGATGCTGAACACAAAGATGCTGTACACGATCAAAAGATCAATATCTGCAAAAGATCTGTTCCTGCAAAAGATCAGTTCCTGCAAAATGCATTCTTAAGGCTCATACACACGTGGTACGGCTGTCGCCGCAACCATGTGGCACACGCGTGTTGCGGCGACGGTTCGCCCGTGTGTATGACGCGCGCGCCCCGAACCGTCGCCCGTCGGAGCTGTCGCCAGGCGATTGACATGTTCAATCGCCGGCTACAGCCATCCCTGCAACCTCGCCGGAACTGTCGCTAGTCCCGCATGTGTATGCGGGCTAGCGACAGCTACCCACACACGGCACACGGAGCTTCCGGCGGGGGGGAGGAACCTCGGCGACAGCTTCCGCCGCATCGCTATTCCCTCTGCTGCCGTGTGGATGCAGAGGGACTTGGGGACGAGCTGTCGCCGAACTGTCGCGCACACGCTCCCGTGTGCTAGCGACAGCTACAATTGTCCCCCCGTGAGTACTTAGCTATAGTCTATGATATCTGCAGATCTCATACACACCTTGTTTAACAGACATTCATCTGCAGATCAGACAATCATCTGCAGATCTGAAAATCCATCCTGGTGGATCTGATCTGCAGATGAATGTCTGTTAAACAAGGTGTGTATGAGATCTGCAGATATCATAGACTATGAATGCATCTTGCAGGAACAGATCTTTTGCAGGAACAGATCTTTTGCAGATATTGATCTTTTGAATGTTTACAGCATCTTTGTGTGCAGCATCTTGCAAAGATTTCTGTCTGATGTGGAGTTCAGCTCCATAGAATAGACTGTGTAGAGTATGGCTCTCATACTACATGGAAGGGGGTAAAATTGGTCTGTTGTGATCTTTCATTTTCCAAAGACTATGGTCTGATGTGTGTATGCACCCTGAGTGTGTGTGTGTGTGTGTGTGTGTGTGGGGGGGGGGGGGGCGCTTGGTGGTACCGGGCCTAGGGCACTGGGAAGTCCAAATCCGGCCCTGACTGTCCACTGGGTCAGCTTGGTGGAAGGGGGTGAGGATGGGAGAGCAGCAGCGGGCACAGCAGCAGCAGCAACACAGTGGGTGGTGCCACCCCGCAGGGTCAGGGGAACTGCAGCAGGTTCCTCCGATCCTCTGCCATCCTCCGGCACACCTGGCCAAACCCCCCGCCTCAGCAGCAGCGTGAAGGCCCGCCACTGCCAAGCGCTGCTGCAGTTGGTCAGCCTTGGGAAGACCAAACTGACGGCAACCCATGTGTTGGCCAAACTCCAGGAGCAGGAGAGGATTTGGCTGACCCCCAGAGGCCTCAGAGTCGGAGAGGTGGTGGCCGACAATGGGGCCAATCTGGTTGCCGCAATAGACAGGGGAAACCTGACCCACATCCCCTGTCTTGCCCACGTGCTGAACCTGGTGGTGCAGAAGTTCTTGCGCACCTACCAGGGGATGGGCGAACTTCTGGAAACGGCAAGGAACGTTGTGCGTCACTTCCGGCGCTCGGCTGCAGCCTGTGCGAGCCTGGAAGACGTGCAAAAGGAGCTGGAGCTGCCACGCCATCGGCTGATCCTTGACGTTCCAACTCGCTGGAACTCCACCCTGGCGATGTTGGAGCGTCTGGTTGAACAGAAGCACGCTGTCAACCAGTACCTTGCCCAGGCCACTGTTTCCGCCGCTCAGAGAAGGGACAAGACCAGCAACATCCCGTCCATTGTCCCCGATGATGACTGGAGGCACATGCAGCAGGTGTGCTTAGTGCTGGCTCCCTTCCTGCAGGCCACTAACATGGTGAGCAGGGACCATGCTATGGTCTGCGAGTGGGTGCCCCTGGTTTGTCTGCTGAACAGGGCCCTCGATGCTTTGCTGGAACAGGGAGCGGCAGCCTTGGACCAGCAGGAGCGGCAAGCAGCTGCACAGTCCACCTCTGAGGGGGAGGAGGAGGAGGACTTGGTGGAGGTTCCTGACCTTGCTGCTAATGAGGGGGATCAGCACAGCGCAGCTGAGTTGGTGCGGGGGTGGAGAGAGGATAAGGCGGCAGAGGAGGAGGATGAGGACAGCACTGCCGTCGATGTGCCAGCACACGTGGCCCGCCTCTTCCCAATGGCAGCGCACATGCTGACGTGCCTGCGCAAGGACCCCAGGGTGATCCAGATGAAGCAGAGGGAGGACATCTGGATCAGCATGATGTTGGACCCACGCCTCAAGGGGAAGTTGAGCCAGTTCCTGCCGCCTGCAGGAGGAGACCCAGCGCAACAAATAAGGAGCTTGCAGCAGGCCCTTGTTGAGCGCTTGGAGGAAGCCTTCCCCCAGCCTTCCACCCCCACTGTCCAGCCAGCACAGAGGCAGCAGCAGGTGCCTGCATCCAGCAGCAAGCGCCCCACAGACCTGCTGTCTCTCAGCAACGAGCTCTACAGGACTGTAGAGGCTCCGGCAGCAGTGACTAGAGAGGAGGTGCATGCAGCAGCATCCTCCTCCGGTCACAGCCAGCGCCTGACCCGAATGGTGGCTGACTACATGGGGTCCTACAGCGGGCTTGACAGCGATGCCCCTGTTGATCCCATGGAGTATTGGGTCAAGCGCCTGGAGATCTGGAGCGAGCTGGCGCAGTACGCCCTGGAAGTGCTGTCCTGCCCCCCTTCCAGCGTGCTGTCCGAGCGCTGCTTCAGTGCAGCTGGTGGCGTGGTCACCGAGAAACGCTCACGTCTGTCTCACAAGTCTGTGGACAGACTGACGTTTCTCAAGATGAACCAGGCGTGGGTGGAAGGCGAGTTCCTGGCCCCTGTTGTCGGCGAGAGGGGGACATGAACTGGCTGCCGGAAGAACCATTGTTAATGTGCCTTACCACCCTTTACCACCTCCTGGCTCCTGCTCACTAAGCAAGCCTGGTTCACTTTCACTATTACGTCGCCTGCAGCCACACATTTTACATCTACAGTGGGCTGCTGTGTACTGCCCTTCTGCTGTCTGTCTGTCTGTGTTTCCCCACTGCCAGGGTACACAGATTTACCTTCTGCTGCCGCTCTGCCACCAGCTATTACGTCCAACAATAGCTATATCTGTGTAATTTGCTGTAAAAAAAAAAAAAAAGTAAACCATTAAAAAAAAAAAAAGGTTTAATTTTTCTGAGGTGCCCAGGTTGAAAACTGTGTTGTCCCAGTTGTGTATTGGACACGATGTGGGCTGCACGACCGCTGTCTGGGACCTCCTGTTATGTTTATTTACAGCCCTGGTTTTAACGCTAGGTACCAGGGCTATTATGTCACGCTGCCTACCTACCTGCTGCCACACTCACACTACTCCTCCATTCCTCCTGCTGCTGCCTGTCTGTGTTTCCCACTGCCAGGGTACACAGATTTACCTTCTGCTGCCACTCTGCCACCAGCTATTACGTCCAACAATAGCTACTCTCATTACTCCTCCATTCCTCCTGCTGCTGCTGCTGTCTGTCTGTGTTTCCCACTGCCAGGGTACACAGAATTACCTTCTGCTGCCACTCTGCCACCAGCTATTACATCCAACAATAGCTATATCTGTGTAATTTGCTGTAAAATAAAAAAAAAGTAAACCATTAAAAAAAAAAAAAAAGGTTTAATTTTTCTGAGGTGCCCGGGTTGAAAACTGTGTTGTCCCAGTTGTGTATTGGACACGATGTGGGCTGCACGACCGCTGTCTGGGACCTCCTGTTGTGTTTATTTACAGGCCTGGTATCAACGCTAGGTACCAGGGCTATTATGTCAAGCTGCCTACCTACCTGCTGCCACACTCACACTACTCCTCCATTCCTCCTGCTGCTGCCTGTCTGTGTTTCCCACTGCCAGGGTACACAGATTTACCTTCTGCTGCCACTCTGCCACCAGCTATTACGTCCAACAATAGCTACTCTCATTACTCCTCCATTCCTCCTGCTGCTGCTGCTGTCTGTCTGTGTTTCTCACTGCCAGGGTACACAGAATTACCTTCTGCTGCCACTCTGCCACCAGCTATTACGTCCAACAATAGCTATATCTGTGTAATTTGCTTTAAAAAAAAAAGTAAACCATTAAAAAAAAAAAAAAAAGGTTTAATTTTTCTGAGGTGCCCGGGTTGAAAACTGTGTTGTCCCAGTTGTGTATTGGACACGATGTGGGCTGCACGACCGCTGTCTGGGACCTCCTGTTGTGTTTATTTACAGCCCTGGTATCAACGCTAGGTACCAGGGCTATTATGTCACGCTGCCTACCTACCTGCTGCCACACTCACACTACTCCTCCATTCCTCCTGCTGCTGCCTGTCTGTGTTTCCCACTGCCAGGGTACACAGATTTACCTTCTGCTGCCACTCTGCCACCAGCTATTACGTCCAACAATAGCTACTCTCATTACTCCTCCATTCCTCCTGCTGCTGCTGCTGTCTGTCTGTGTTTCCCACTGCCAGGGTACACAGAATTACCTTCTGCTGCCACTCTGCCACCAGCTATTACGTCCAACAATAGCTATATCTGTGTAATTTGCTGTAAAAAAAAAAAAAAGTAAACCATTAAAAAAAAAAAAAGGTTTAATTTTTCTGAGGTGCCCGGGTTGAAAACTGTGTTGTCCCAGTTGTGTATTGGACACGATGTGGGCTGCACGACCGCTGTCTGGGACCTCCTGTTGTGTTTATTTACAGCCCTGGTATCAACGCTAGGTACCAGGGATATTATGTCAAGCTGCCTACCTACCTGCTGCCACACTCACACTACTCCTCCATTCCTCCTGCTGCTGACTGTCTGTGTTTCCCACTGCCAGGGTACACAGATTTACCTTCTGCTGCCACTCTGCCACCAGCTATTACGTCCAACAATAGCTACTCTCATTACTCCTCCATTCCTCCTGCTGCTGCTGCTGTCTGTCTGTGCTTCCCACTGCCAGGGTACACAGAATTACCTTCTGCTGCCACTCTGCCACCAGCTATTACATCCAACAATAGCTATATCTGTGTAATTTGCTGTAAAAAAAAAAAAAAAAGTAAACCATTAAAAAAAAAAAAGGTTTAATTTTTCTGAGGTGCCCGGGTTGAAAACTGTGTTGTCCCAGTTGTGTATTGGACACGATGTGGGCTGCACGACCGCTGTCTGGGACCTCCTGTTGTGTTTATTTACAGCCCTGGTATCAACGCTAGGTACCAGGGATATTATGTCAAGCTGCCTACCTACCTGCTGCCACACTCACACTACTCCTCCATTCCTCCTGCTGCTGCCTGTCTGTGTTTCCCACTGCCAGGGTACACAGATTTACCTTCTGCTGCCACTCTGCCACCAGCTATTACGTCCAACAATAGCTACTCTCATTACTCCTCCATTCCTCCTCCTGCTGCTGCTGTCTGTCTGTGCTTCCCACTGCCAGGGTACACAGAATTACCTTCTGCTGCCACTCTGCCACCAGCTATTACATCCAACAATAGCTATATCTGTGTAATTTGCTGTAAAAAAAAAAAAAAAAAGTAAACCATTAAAAAAAAAAAAAAAAAGGTTTAATTTTTCTGAGGTGCCCGGGTTGAAAACTGTGTTGTCCCAGTTGTGTATTGGACACGATGTGGGCTGCACGACCGCTGTCTGGGACCTCCTGTTGTGTTTATTTACAGCCCTGGTATCAACGCTAGGTACCAGGGCTATTATGTCACGCTGCCTACCTACCTGCTGCCACACTCACACTACTCCTCCATTCCTCCTGCTGCTGCCTGTCTGTGTTTCCCACTGCCAGGGTACACAGATTTACCTTCTGCTGCCACTCTGCCACCAGCTATTACGTCCAACAATAGCTACTCTCATTACTCCTCCATTCCTCCTGCTGCTGCTGCTGTCTGTCTGTGTTTCCCACTGCCAGGGTACACAGAATTACCTTCTGCTGCCACTCTGCCACCAGCTATTACGTCCAACAATAGCTATATCTGTGTAATTTGCTGAAAAAAAAAAAAAAAAGTAAACCATTAAAAAAAAAAAAAGGTTTAATTTTTCTGAGGTGCCCGGGTTGAAAACTGTGTTGTCCCAGTTGTGTATTGGACACGATGTGGGCTGCACGACCGCTGTCTGGGACCTCCTGTTGTGTTTATTTACAGCCCTGGTATCAACGCTAGGTACCAGGGCTATTATGTCACGCTGCCTACCTACCTGACTGCCTGCTGCCACACACTCATCCTCCTCCTCCTGCTGCTGAATTTACCTCCTGCTGTCTGTGTGTTTCCACTGCCAGGGAGCACATACAATGGCGCTTCCAACATGCGTGCGCCACCAGCTATTTATTACGCTCAAAAATAGCTGCATTTCTTTAAAAAAACAAAAAAATATATATTCTTTTTATTAATACTTTGTGATATTATTTTTAGAGGTGTCCGGGTTGAAAACTGTGTTGTCCCAGTTGTGTATTGGACATGATGTGGGCTTCACGACCGCTGTCTGGAACCTCATGCTGTGTATTTACGGCCTGGTACCACCGCTAGGTACCACACAGCCTATTATGTCTTGCTGCCTGCCTCATTGACTGCCTGCTGCCACACAATCATCCTCCTCCTCCTGCTGCTGCTGCTGAATTTACCTCATGCTGTCTGTGTGTTTCCACTGCCAGGGAGCACATACAATGGCGCTTCCAACATGCGTGCGCCACCAGCTATTTATTACGCTCAAAAATAGCTGCATTTCTTTAAAAAAATATATATAAAAGAGAAATAAGTGAAGAAGAAGAAGACGATATAGAAGAAGAAGAAGATATAGAAAAAGAAGAAGACGAAATAGAAAAATAATAATAAGAAGAGGATATAGAAAAAGAAGATATAGAAAAAGAAGATATAGAAGAAGAAGATGAAGAAGATGAAGAAGAAGATGAAGATGTAGAAGATGAAGAAGAAGATGAAGAAGATGAAGATGAAGAAGAAGAAGAAGACGATGAAGAAGAAGATGATGAAGAAGATGAAGATGAAGAAGATGAAGAAGAAGAAGATGAAGAAGAAGAAGAAGAAGAAGACGATGAAGAAGAAGATGATGAAGAAGATGAAGAAGATGAAGAAGAAGAAGATGAAGAAGAAGATGAAGAAGATGAAGAAGAAGAAAAAGAAGAAGAAGAAGAAGAAGAAGATATAGAAGAAGAAGAAGATATAGAAGAAGAGGACATAGAAGAAGAAGAAGAAAATGAAGAAGAAGAAGATATAGAAGAAGAAGAAGAAAATGAAGAAGAAGAAGATATAGAAGAAGAAATAGAAGAAGAAGAAGATATAGAAGATAAAGAAGAAGAAGAAGGAACATCCCCACATAATCACTTGCTGTTGTTACTTGGGAAAAAAGATGTTTCTTGCATCATTCACCCTCAAAACAAGTGTTGGAAGCTATTTAAGGCCAATTCGAATAGTCAGCTCGAACAATGAGCTCGAATACCGACTCGAATAGTGAGCTCGAAGTCCGAGGTCGAATCGAATAGCAAAAAATATTCGATTCGAATATTCGACCGAATTCGAATAATTTACTATTCGAATTCGACCAAACTCGAATAATAAAAAGGGGTATCCGAGCATCACTGCCTACTAGTGTCCCTTCAAACATTTCAAAAATTCCAGAAACGGATTTCGAAGAACTAATGTCTTGTGAAGTAAATCGAGGGGTGGGAGCTGGGCACCTGGCAGGAATGAGGGTGAGCAACGCCCGCTCTAATATGGCATATACAGGTCCTCACTTCTCTGGCCGCACCATGACATGCACAGTGACGTGCTACCAGTTTGAAAGAAAGGAAGAAAGTTCCCAGTGTTGCATGAAAACATAAAGATACAGAGACCGGGCACCGTCCTGTTACTGCATTTATTCACTGTCTGCAGCCAGATGACATATGGTATGCATTTAGAAAAAATCAAACCTGTCAGCAGTCTTGCATCAAATATCGTAGATACATCCAGTGAGGCCTGCAAGGGGGTGTGTGGTGACCAGGGGATGATGGATGTGCACAACAGCCGTTTCGCGCTCTGTAGCGCTTGCTCACGTGCTTATCCGGGCAAATGACGGCGCTTCTGAGTCTCGGATATCTAGATCCGAGGCTCCGCCTACAGCGCGCGTCATTGGTCCGTGAGTGGAGGTCGTGTGAAGTGCTTCCTGTTGGGGTGCGAGAGGACTACAGTACTGGCGGAAATAGCCTGCCAGAGAGTCCATACGTGCGCCATTACTGGCAAAACGTGCATAAAGATAAATTACCTTAAGCGGAATGAGTGTGCGTGTGGTGATAGGAGGGAGCATATCCCAATAGGACATGTGGGAGTGAATGGTGAAGGGTCATTCATTATTTTGTCACATCTATTAAAACATAAAACCACACAGGACTGCTGCAGTCAAAGAACTCCATATAACGTACTTGTGAGTGAATATAGATATAAATTAAAACCATTCCGTTTATTCTTAAATTACCTATTCCTAAACTAAAAGCACTTCGGGGAGTCTACTATTCAAGGAGATTAAAATCGGGATAATTTCTCGATATGGCGCCTGACCATTGTCACTGCGGCCTATTCTTCAGGAGGGTACACTTGTAGGACCGGGACCACAGGGCTATATGTACCAAGGGATGTTACAATGTAGCGGGGTAGTCGGCCTGGGTCAGCCACCCAAGGCGACACTTACTACCCGTTGTGCTAGGTAGATGCTTGGCCCCAGCACGTAAATAGTATGTGCCTATGCCACATTCTACAGAGAGGGGAGGAAAGGGCACCGCGCCATGGGTCCCAAGGGTATAGCGGGAAATATGGGGTGTGCGATAAGACGTGGGGCAACAATGCTACACCGACCTGCCCATTGTCCCAAAGTAAACCATGGGACCATTATATACTTAATGAAGGGAGGGGGGAGTTATGCCACCACATTCCCAAATAAATCAGGTCGGGGCAGGACCGTCCCACGTATACGCACCACCCCAGGACCCACGTTAACCGGTATAGAGGTTCTTGGGACAAAGAAAGCCTATTGGCAAATCCCAGTGCAAATTGCACTACCACTGTGGGGTGCTCCGTTGTGTCTCATATTGGCATGGATGTTCAGCCCGGTATGGTGAAATGTCCTAAAATACAAAGGAGAGTGTGAGCACATTGGGAAAGAGAAGTAGAGAACACTCATGTGATCTCACTATGGGGGAGGACAGGCCAGGACTTGATGGTGAGTATGGGCAAAAACTGAAGGAGTCCGAGAGTGGGGGGGGAGGGAAGGGAACGGGGGGGGGGGGGAGTCCCACTTGGAAAGGAAAAGGGAGAAGGGTGGAAGAGTATGGACCTCCCCAAAAAGGGATAGGCCACCTTGCCTTAGGGGTCAAGAAAGCATGCCAATTCTAATCTATCGTTGAGGCCCAAGGGCCCCATGGCATCCGTCTGTAAAATGATTCGCGACTCGCGTCTAGTTAGCTTGCGATCTCGATCGCCTCCTCGTCTCAAGGGTGCGACGTGAAAATGGCCCGCAAACCTCAAACTGGAGGACCTGCCTCCATGCGCGCTACGAACGTGCTCGATCAGGCGTTGGCATCCCTTGCCACTCTTTATGGAGCCATGGTGTTCTCCCACCCTCTCCTTTAAGGGCCTGGTTGTTTTGCCCACGTAAAAAAATGAACACGGGCAAAACATAACATAAATAACAAATTTGGTCTGGCAGGTTATGAGAGTTTTTACTTCCCAATTCACTGCGCCCAACTGGTAGCTAGTGCCCTCCACCATGTATGGGCAGAACTTGCAGTGGCCGCAGTGATGGTTCCCTTTGGGGCGTCTGGCAGATAACCAATTGGGGGGGGAAGGTGTTCGATACTCGCTCTGGACTAGGCTGTCTCCCAGTGTGGGTGCTCGACGGAACGCTACTCGTGGGGGTTTGGGGAAAATCTGCTGTAACATGGGATCCCTGGTGATCATGGCCCAGTTCTTCCTCACAGTCTGTTTGATCTTATTGGACATGGGGGTGTAATCGAAGGTGAAGGTGAGTGTTCTCCTAACCTCTCTTTTGCTTCCTCCTGGTTAACAAAGAGGCCCGGTCCCTATTTCTGGCTTTGCTTCTTGCTGATTTGAGGAGGTCTCTCTCATAGTTTCTAGCTTCCAGGCGTTTTGTCAGGTCATCGGACTGGACCTCAAAGTCCGCCAAGGTGGAGTTGTTCCTCCTCAGGCGTAGGTACTGGCCGTACGGCAGGGATTGCTTCACATGCCCAGGATGGAAGCTGTGCATGTGAAGTAGCGAGTTAACAGCTGTCTGCTTCCTAAAGCCCTCACAGATCAATCTGGCGCCGTCTGGCTTTATCTTTAGATCCAGAAAGTTGATCTCTCTATCACTGAGTTCACTGGTGAAACGCATATTAATGTTGTTGGAATTCAGGTAACCCATAAACATCTGAAACTCTCCATTTGTTCCCTGCCATACAGCCAGCACGTCATCCACATAACGGGTCCATACCATTATCTTATTGCGGAAGGGATTTACAGTGGTCCATACGTAATCCTCCTCCCAGACACCTAGGAAAAGGCCCGCATAGGTACATGCCACAGAGGTCCCCATGGCCGTCCCAGAGGTCTGGTGGTACCACCTTCCATCAAACGTAAAGGCATTGTGTGTAAGGACATACCGGAGGCATTCCTCCAGGTAGTCCTTGTACCCGTCATCTTTATTTGTCCTGTCCAGGAACCTGCGTACTGCACGTACGCCATCCTCATGTGGTATTCGGCTGTACAGGCTCTCCACGTCTATTGTGGCTAGCCTTTAACCCGGTTACCACGTCACACTTTCAACAATTTTTATTGCATCCAGTGTGTCTGCTAGATAAGCCGGGACTCCTCCCAGCAGGGGGCGCAAGAGGTGATCCAGATAGCGGGAAAGGCGTTCTGTCAGGGACCCACACCCTGACACTATTGGTCTGCCGGGGGGGTTCGTCATGGATTTGTGTAACTTGGGAAGGTGGTACCACACAGGGTGTCTGGGGGCCTGGGGAATCAGGTCAAGGGCCAGCCTCTGCAACATGTACCCTAATTCGACCCCCCGCCGTTACAACGTGCGGAGGGTGGATAGGTATCTGGGAGTGGGGTTACCTGGAAGAGTCTGGTAGTATTCCCGGTTATTTAACTGTCTGTAGGCCTCTTGTGTGTAGATGTCACTAGACATCACCACCACGTTTCCCCCTTTGTCAGCCTGCTTCACCACCAGGTCGCGGCGCTGTCTCAGCCACCTAAAAGCCGATCTTTCCCTGACAGGCAGATTGGTGGAGGATTCCTGGTAGCATATTGCTTTGATGTCGTCAGCGACCTGGTGGAGAAACTGGTCTGTGGGGGACCCGGGGGGAATGGCAACTGGCCGTACAGATTTACAAGCCCGAAAGGGGTTACTGTCACCCAAGTTGAGGGGCACTGTTTCTTCCCCTGACTCCCATTCCGTGGAGTTCCCCCCTTCCTCCCAAAGCTCCTCCAGAATCCGGAGTGCCTCAATCTCGGTCTCATTCCATACGACTGTGGGGCTAAACCCCAAGGTCGATATGGGGTCTGCCGGTTTAGTGAGGCCTCCTTCCCCCTGTCCTTGGAGCTGTCCCGGGGTATCATTCTGGAAGTACATTTGATGTATCATCATTTTCCTGGTTGCTTTGTACAGATCTATAAAAAAGTCCACGTAATCAAACTTCTGTGTGGGTGAGAAACCCAGACCTTTCTTTAGTAAGGTCACACATGGCTCCGGGATATCAACCCCGGAAAGGTTGACCACCTGGAGTTCATCTGGAGACCCTCCCTCCTCCCCCCCCTAAGCCTTCGTTTTCCTCTTCTTGTTGGCAATCTTTCCGCCCGAGAGTCGGGCTGTCACTGAGGAGTCCCACGAGACTGTTCTTCCTATGTCTATTGCGGTTTCTTCCTCCTCGTCGGACACGTTTCCCAAAGGGGCCGAGACACATTCTGTGGGTTTTTCTGGTCTCGTTTTCGGTTTGGAACCAGGTTGTTGATCTTTCCTTTTCCAGTTGGGCGCAGTGAATTGGGAAGTAAAAACTCTCATAACCTGCCAGACCAAATTTGTTGTTTATGTTATGTTTTGCCCGTGTTCATTTTTTTACGTGGGCAAAACAACCAGGCCCTTAAAGGAGAGGGTGGGAGAACACCATGGCTCCATAAAGAGTGGCAAGGGATGCCAACGCCTGATCGAGCACGTTCGTAGCGCGCATGGAGGCAGGTCCTCCAGTTTGAGGTTTGCGGGCCTTTTTCACGTCGCACCCTTGAGACGAGGAGGCGATCGAGATCGCGAGCTAACTAGACGCGAGTCGCGAATCATTTGGGACGGATGCCATGGGGCCCTTGGGCCTCAACGATAGATTAGAATTGGCATGCTTTCTTGACCCTTAAGGCAAGATGGCCTATCCCTTTTTGGGGAGGTCCATACTCTCCCACCCTTCTCCCTTTTCTTTTTCCTTTCCAAGTGGGACACCCCCCCCCCCCCCCGTTCCCTTCCCCTTCCCTCCCCCCCCCCCCCCACTCTCGGACCCCTTCAGTTTTTGCCCATACTCACCATCAAGTCCTGGCCTGTCCTCCCCCATAGTGAGATCACATGAGTGTTCTCTACTTCTCTTTCCCAATGTGCTCACACTCTCCTTTGTATTTTAGGACATTTCACCATACCGGGCTGAACATCCATGCCAATATGAGACACAACGGAGCACCCCACAGTGGTAGTGCAATTTGCACTGGGATTTGCCAATAGGCTTTCTTTGTCCCAAGAACCTCTATACCGGTTAACGTGGGTCCTGGGGTGGTGCGTATACGTGGGACGGTCCTGCCCCGACCTGATGTATTTGGGAATGTGGTGGCATAACTCCCCCCTCCCTTCATTAAGTATATAATGGTCCCATGGTTTGCTTTGGGACAATGGGCAGGTCGGTGTAGCATTGTTGCCCCACGTCTTATCGCACACCCCATATTTCCCGCTATACCCTTGGGACCCGTGGCGCGGTGCCCTTTCCTCCCCTCTCTGTAGAACGTGGCATAGGCACATACTATTTACGTGCTAGGGCCACGCATCTACCTAGCACAACGGGTAGTAAGTGTCGCCTTGGGTGGCTGACCCAGGCCGACTACCCCGCTACATTGTAACATCCCTTGGTACATATAGCCCTGTGGTCCCGGTCCTACAAGTGTACCCTCCTGAAGAATAGGCCGCAGTGACAATGGTCAGGCGCCATATCGAGAAATTATCCCGATTTTAATCTCCTTGAATAGTAGACTCCCCGAAGTGCTTTTAGTTTAGGAATAGGTAATTTAAGAATAAACGGAATGGTTTTAATTTATATTTATATTCACTCACAAGTATGTTATATGGAGTTCTTTGACTGCAGCAGTCCTGTGTGGTTTTATGTTTTAATAGATGTGACAAAATAATGAATGACCCTTCACCATTCACTCCCACATGTCCTATTGGGATATGCTCCCTCCTATCACCACACGCACACTCATTCCGCTTAAGGTAATTTATCTTTATGCACGTTTTGCCAGTAATGGCGCACGCATGGACTCTCTGGCAGGCTATTTCCGCCAGTACTGTAGTCCTCTCGCACCCCAACAGGAAGCACTTCACACGACCTCCACTCACGGACCAATGACGCGCGCTGTGGGCGGAGCCTCGGATCTAGATATCCGAGACTCAGAAGCGCCGTCATTTGCCCGGATAAGCACGTGAGCAAGCGCTACAGAGCGCGAAACGGCTGTTGTGCACATCCATCATCCCCTGGTCACCACACACCCCCTTGCAGGCCTCACTGGATGTATCTACGATATTTGATGCAAGACTGCTGACAGGTTTGATTTTTTCTAAATGCATACCATATGTCATCTGGCTGCAGACAGTGAATAAATGCAGTAACAGGACGGTGCCCGGTCTCTGTATCTTTATGTTTTCGAAGAACTAATGTCACAAAGGCACAAAAGATTTGGTCTGACTCAATAATTTAGTATGGTTTTAGTACAGTAAGGTACAAACATTTTGAGACATCTACACAATTCTAACATTTTTTGCTCCATACACTAGCACAATGGATTTGACACTAAACGTGAAGATGAACATCAAGTGAAATGCATGTCAATAGGATTTTGGTTAGATTATTGACTTGGCCATTGCATAAAATTCCACTGCTTTTCCTCCAAAATCTTTTCCATAGATTTTGCACTATCTTTTGGACATTGTCCATATGCACTATGAGGCTCCAACAGATAACTTCTGAAGCATTTGGAAGAACAATGAGCAGACAAAATTGCAAGAAACATCTTGAAATTCCACCTGTTGCTTCTTTCAGCAAATACATAGTTAATAAGATAATCATTACTATTTGCAAGCATACATGCACACTCCAAGATAATACCACCACCATGTTTCACTAATTAGGTGATGCTTAGGATCGTGAGTAGTTCTTTTCCTTCTCCATACTCTTCTTTTACCATCAATCTGGTACAAGTTGATCTTGGTTTCTTCTGTCCATATGATACTGTTCCAGAACTATTTCATACCTTGCTTACCTATACTGTTGTACCCACAGCTGGCTTACCTATACTGTGGAACCTATAGCTGGATTACCTATACTGTGAACACTCATACCTGTCTTATCTATACTGTTGATCCTATAGCTGGTTTACCGATGCTGTGGAACCTATAGCTGGATTACCTATACTGGGAATACAAATACCTTGCTTACCTATACCCTTGAACCTACAGCTGGCTTACCTATACTGTGGAACCTATAGCTGGATTACCTATACTGCGGACACTCATACCTGGCTTATCTATACTGTTCAACCTATAGCTGGTTTACCTATATTATAGAACCTATAGCTTGCTTACCTATACTGGGGGACTCTCATAACTGGCTTATCTACACTGTTGAACCTATAGCCAGTTTACCTATACTGTGGAACCTATAGCTGGCTTGCCTATACTGGGGATACTCATACCTGGATTACCTATACTGTTGAGCCTACAGCTGGCTTACCTATACTGTGGAACCTATAGCTGCCTTACCTATAACGGGGACTCTTATACCTGGCTTAGCTATATTGCTGAAACTATAGCTGGTTTACCTATATTATGGAACCTATAGTTGGCATACCTATACTGTGGTCTCTCATACTTGGCTTACCTATACTGTTTAACCTATGTCTCCCTTACCTATACTGTAGAACCTATAGCTGGCTTGCCCATACTGGGGATACTCATACCTGCCTTACCTATACTGTTGAGCCTACTGCTGGCTGACGTACACTGTAGAACCTATAGCTGGCTTACCTATACTGTGAACCTATAGCTGGTTTACCTCTTCTGTGGAACCTATAGCTGGTTTACCTATACTGCGGAACCTATAGCCAGCTTACCTATACTGTGGATCCTATAGCTAGCTTACCTATACTGTGGAACCTATAGCTGGATTACGTATACTGTGGAACCTATATCAGGTTTACCTATACTTGGGCACCTAAAGCTGCCTTACTTACTGGGGAGTCTAATACCTGGCTTAACTATACTGTGAAAAACTATAGCTGCCTTAACTATATTATTATTATTTATTTATATAGCGCCAACATATATCGCAGCTCTTTACAAAGCACAGTAAGACAACACGGGAAACATAGGTACGACTAAAAAATGTACAGAAGAGTTTTAAGCAGCACAAATATTGCAACAAAAACAGTAAACATTAGGAGGATGACCCTGCCCTTTGCGAGCTTACAATCTAACTACTGTATACTATGGAAAGTATAGCTTGTTAACCTATACTGGGCCTTATATTCAACATTGGCGTGGCTGATCCCTCATCGTGTACCTCTGATAGCTTCCCCAGTGTCCTCTTCCATGTCCCTCTGCGAATTTTATTCTCCCTTGACAATGACATGTTCCCAGGCCATCAGTGTTAATGACGCCAGGATCAGCATCCTCAACACTTTGGGAAATTTAACGACAGAGAGGATAAGGAAGTGCCAGCTAAGTTTAGAACCAGAGTTGATTGTCATCTCCGGTTACCTTTAAAGAAGAATTTTTAACTTGAAATGGTTCATTATTTGTTAATACTTTTGGATATTAAAGGAATTCTTTGGAAATGAAATATAGTGGTCCACATACATTCTTACTAATGTTCCAGATTAGTTTACATCTGTAACTTTTATCAAGCAATGTATAAGTCTGAAACGATCACAACATGCTGATACTGCATTTTGGAAGCGTGTGAAGCTAGGGATGCTACTGAATAGGTATAGACCTTTGTAGAGTTAGACTAGTGCCACTCCAGGTCGTGCTTTTGCCTTCTGCTCATTACCAGACCTTTTGTCGCTGATCATCCTGTCATCCACCAGAAAGAGAGGGTCACTCGTTTCTCAGTAGTCGATATGCAGTTTGCATATTCAATCAGTCCTCAGATCAGCGGTGATCAAAAATGAAGAGAGACGGTCAGTGGTGCCCAGTATCAACGGCTGACATATGTAGGAATTGTATAATCCAAATGCCCTCAGAAAGGCAAAAAGACTGCGCTCCACAGCACTTCAGATCAGATCTAATATATATGTATATAGCACCAGAAAACGTCACCAGTTTATATAGGGGATCCGCAGACTTTCACTTGAGTACACACTCCTGTTAAAATCCAGCCAGAAAAAAGAAGTTGCGATCACAATCCTGATCTCCAATTGAGTATAGGATTTCCCAAATACTTTCTTGTTATTCCAGCATATAAGCCCTCCAATCTGGGCAACAACCATATGGGACC
The DNA here is from genome assembly GCF_040937935.1 of Hyperolius riggenbachi. Lineage (NCBI taxonomy): Eukaryota > Metazoa > Chordata > Amphibia > Anura > Hyperoliidae > Hyperolius > Hyperolius riggenbachi. Next base: position 369,250,631 of record NC_090649.1, on the reverse strand, counting down.
TTTAGATATAAAAGAGCGGGACTCGCATAGCGTAAAAAACCTTCCACATTTATTGCTAAAACCTTTTAAAATATGCGTACCAGATAGAAGTTTTCACAAGCGTTTGTTTATGGTGCCAGCACCGCCGCGGTCGGATCTCTGCTGAACTCCACACTCCCCGCTGGATCACTTCCTCATTCCGTCCCACGTGACTCCTTAGCTCCGTCCCACGTGACTCCTTAGCTCCTTAGCTAAGGAGTCACGTGGGACGGAATGAGGAAGTGATCCAGCGGGGAGTGTGGAGTTCAGCAGAGATCCGACCGCGGCGGTGCTGGCACCATAAACAAACGCTTGTGAAAACTTCTATCTGGTACGCATATTTTAAAAGGTTTTAGCAATAAATGTGGAAGGTTTTTTACGCTATGCGAGTCCCGCTCTTTTATATCTAAAGGTCCCATATGGTTGTTGCCCAGATTGGAGGGCTTATATGCTGGAATAACAAGAAAGTATTTGGGAAATCCTATACTCAATTGGAGATCAGGATTGTGATCGCAACTTCTTTTTTCTGGCTGGATATGTAGGAATTGTGCTGTGATGTCACTTATTGTATAGGGCATATACTGATAATGAACATCAATCGATGCCTGTTTCTATTCATTATTAATGTCGCTAATCTTAGATATAAATGACTAAGCTAACTCTACTTGGGGGACAACTAACAATATATGAGGGACAGGTAACTACACTGTTACAAAAATACTTATAGTAAATCAGGGAGAGGGGGGACACTACACATAATAGATGAAAGCTAACATTGGCTAAGGATATCTATACTTGGAGAAAGCTACATGTATTAATTGAGGGGTAAAGAGAACCTATACTGGTGTAAAGCAAATCAACAGAGTTGATGTTTTGTATAATAAGAAATACATTACTTTGTAAAACAGTAATAAAATTAACACTGTAAAACATCATGACGATAAAAAATCATGTACCAGTAACACGTACTGAAGACGGTAAGCAACAAATGTATTAAACTTAACTTAGATTCAGTCTAAAGCACGTGTCGAAATCCAGGCCTGCAGGGCCAAATTTATGCCAGTGTTTAGGATGGACTGAGAAAGAGAGTAATGTGTTCTACCTGATGGACCACAACTTTCCTGATTCAGAACCATCAATTAATTTGAGCCGTGTCAAAAATGTTTGAGGACCTCAGCCCTCGTAAGACCGGTTTGACATCTATGGTCTAAAGTGATTGTAAAAAAATATAAAAACCTGCAGGAGAGGAAAGGTTATGGGTCTGATATTGCATCCTATGGTACCCACAATCCAGCACTGGATCAACCTTTTGAAGTATCCGTCCGATGAGTCTGAGACTGCTCTCTTCAGCCGCTGCAAGAGGCTTTTTGAATCTTGGAAGTCCATCTACTCCAGAAGACATCTGCTATGTCCTGCGCAAGATTGTGTGCTTGCTCTTGCTCAGTACGGATTGGATGTATTTGGGAATAGTCTTCCTGACGAAGATTGAGTAAGCCTCTCTCAGAGGTGTAAGTGAGCAGTCTCTGAACCTGCTCTGCAAACAGTGGATCCTGCACTGAAACACGGTGAAGGTAGGAGGAACAGGAATTCTCTATTGGACTCAGAGCCTTCCCTCTCATTCAGTGAGTATGTTTTTCTTTTATAATTGCTTCAGACTGAATTTAAAGTGGACCTGAACTCATGACTTTCTACGCTAAAAAATATGAAACAACATAATATACTTTTATGAGACAACCTTATTTGTTACAGTCTATACTAATCCTGCAATAAATCTGCAGTGTTACTACTTCCTGCTTTCATGGAGGCAGATATATTTTTAACATCGTGTGTTTACCAATTAGCTTTTCTGATGTGGCAGTTGACAAAGGTGCAAGATCAAATTACAACTTGTGAATAGGCACAGATGAGGGGAGATTGGATACTGGCATGCTCTCCATATGATTTCCAAATAGAATATTCCTATAGAATATTCCTATAGAATAGGAATTCATCCTGATAATTAGAGCACCTGTGTGGGTGGGTGAGGGAGGGATAAACTTACCTGGCAAGCCACCTTTAATCCGTCCCACAGCATGTCACGCACTGCGTCACGTGACTAACACTTGCTTCCTCCTTCCGGGTTGAAGGAGGAAGCGTGGTAGTCAAGTAACGTGAGGTGCGCCGTGGCATGGATTAAAGTGGACTGGAACTCAGAACTCCTCTCTGCTCTAAAAGCTACACAACAGCATAATAACCTTTAAACAAAAACATTTCTTTGTTACAGCTGATACAAATCCTAAAATAAATCTGCACAATTTCTACTTTCTGATTCATGGAAGCAGACATATTGTTTACAGCCTGCACTTTCAAATGGGCTTATCTGCTTATCTGCCATAGGCAGTCATGTGACACAGGGGAGGAATCAAATTACTACTTGTGATTAGACACAAATGAGGGGTAATTACAAAGGCGTCTCTGGGTGCATTTCTGTTATGTTTTTCTTGTGTCCTGTGCAAGAGTTCAGTTCCACTTTAAAGAAGACGGCTGCTGGGTAAGTTTAACCCTCCCTCACCCACCCGCTCTGGTGCTCTAATTATCAGGATGAATTCCGAATGAAACACATTCGGAATTCATACGGAGAGCATCCCCGTTTAGACATGCTAATCGCATTAAATGTACTGTTTAAAAAAAAGAAAATGAAAACTGAACCACTTTTGTAACATTGTTTTCTGGCCCATTAAGAACCAGAGACTGCTGTTAGAAAAAAAATGGCACATACATATGAATCGCAGCAATTAGTACCAGGAGAGGTAGTTTCCTGTAACATAATGTTTACTACAGCAGAGTTTATTATGAGATTAGTAGTAGTAGGGGTGATGCAGCACCCTAGGAAAAGACACAGGAGACAGAAGCGGGAGCCCAGTAGTGCAATATGTTTAGACACCAAGGTAATGGGAGGAATAAAAGCACTACTCACAAAGGAGGGTTGCTGGGGGCAACCAACCACAGGAAGCAGGTGGAGACAATAAACCCGACTCCACTCGGGGTGGTCCTAGCCAGGACCGGAGGAACGGTCGCTCTCTTAGTAGAAGAAGGTTGTGACCACCACTGTGGAGACCCACTGGTGGAGTATCACCACCCCTCGAGCAGATTCTGTTCGGGGGTATACTTAGCACAATGTGGAGGAAAGAGGCGCCCTGGGATGATAAAACGTTTAAAAACGACTAAAATATATAAGAATTTTGAGGTAGCTTACCTCAAAGATGAAATCTCTGCAAGTTTATACAAAAGATTTTATTAGCACAAGCGGCAACGCGTTTCACGGGTCACAGCCCGCTTCATCAGGCCAATTGCAGTGCCAAATGAATGGATTCCTAAAGCATAGGGAGGCTCCCTATGCTTTAGGAATCCATTCATTTGGCACTGCAATTGGCCTGATGAAGCGGGCTGTGACCCGTGAAACGCGTTGCCGCTTGTGCTAATAAAATCTTTTGTATAAACTTGCAGAGATTTCATCTTTGAGGTAAGCTACCTCAAAATTCTTATATATTTTAGTCGTTTTTAAACGTTTTATCATCCCAGGGCGCCTCTTTCCTCCACATTGTATTATGAGATTACACTGTATTTCCATATAATTTTTCATTCATTCAGATCGAGGATGTACTATTTTTGTGTTCACTTTAATATCTTGAGACATCATGTACATACAGGTCAGTCCTCTATGTGTTCATTATGTCAAGAGTTCAGTTCCACTTTAAAATATAGAAAAAGTTAAACCATATACTCTGCAGCAATATCCTGACAAGCATTATATCCCATATACTCCCCATCTGGATCTGGAAAGGCTTCGCGAACCTTCTTGACCACACAGGAGGGTATAGGTCTCCGGTTACCATGACCTAAGAAACCATGAGCAAAACCGGTAAGACCTGTTTAAAAAAATGACAATTACAATACAATATATTAAGAAAAATACAGTGTCAACATTTTTATTATTTTATTATATTTCATTTTCAATTAAACTGAACAAACTTGTTCTGCATGTTGAGGTTGCGCAGAGTGGTGCATGATGCATTTTTATCGTTACCTTCTTTGAATCCTGTTGCGGCTTCAACTTTGTAGGTACACGTCACAGAACTCCAGAAATCATCATTTGAGTGCTCATCCCATTATTAGGTGTGATTGTGGCTCAGTGGATAAGGTCAACACTTCAGGTAGCCTAAGGTGCTTCAGGTAGCCTAAGGTGAGGGAGGAGGGGGGGAGTGGGCCCCCATGCCTAGCTAGACTGTGAGCACCCATGCCTAGCTAGACTGTGAGCACCCATGCCTAGCTAGACTGTGAGCACCCATGCCTAGCTAGACTGTAAGCACCCATGCCTAGCTAGACTGTGAGCACCCATGCCTAGCTAGACTGTGAGCACCCATGCCTAGCTAGACTGTAAGCACCCATGCCTAGCTAGACTGTGAGCACCTATGCCTAGCTATACTGATGGCACCCATGCCTGGCTAAACTGTGGGCACTTATACCTAGCTATACTGAGGGCGGGCATCTATACCTGGATATCTATTCTGGGGGTACCTATACCTGGGGTGAGGGGTAGAGGGGCCCCATCCAAAGTTTCGCAGGGGGGGGCATTTAGTTCTAGGTACACCCCTGGCTCTGATATAATTAAGTTTTCAAGCTTATGACACAATGTAATAAAAAATATATTTATTTAAATATAACCGAATTTAACCAAAACACACCTGTTAGCATTATTTTTGAGATCTGCTTATTCCATTACTTCTATTCGCTACAAAAAGGAATACCCAAGCATAGTTCGGATTCTGGCAAAAATTGTAAAAGCCGGCATGTTCAGTTATACAATTAATATCTTTCATCTGTTCTCCTAAATTTGATATTTCTTTGCAACATACAGACTCTAATCCTCTGGGCATAGGCACACATTTTTGACAGGAACACCACTGTACGTGTCCAATCCTATCCCGGTCTATGTCAACAAAATGATTTGGGTTGTTAGGGTCCCTTATGGGATTCGATGGAAAGCTCTCTGATGGCTGATCCTGTCCGTTCATGGCCAGCATCTGATTCTGCAGAATTCTTAACTGAAATTAAAAAAAATGACTTTAATTTTAGCTTGATAGCATAGTGGTGGGTGCTAGTCAACAGCTTTTACTGCTTCAGGCGCAGTGTCGTGTGTTGAAGGATTGGAGAGAAAGAAGGTCAATCGGCACTGCAGGTGCTTTATTCCAAAAGCAGGCACAGGTACAGTACAGAAAATTACACGGATAAAAAAAGCTTTTGCTCACATACCATGAGGTGGAGTGGGGTGATGCGGTGGGTGCTGGGGGAAGGTGCCTGACGGCCGTTTCGCGCTACAATGCGCTTCAACGGAGGCAGTGTCGTGTGTTAATCAATGGCCTTTACTGCCGCTAGTGCAGTGGCAGCAGAGGAAGAAAGGCTCCACACAATGGGCTTGATTCACTCATGCTAGTAACACACTATGAGATTTTCTGGCAGATTTACTGTCAGATCAATTATTTCCAACATGTCCGATCTGATTTCCGAGCATTTTCTGATCGCTTGCCTATTGAAGTGAACATAAAACGGTAAGAAATAGATCGAAAAATGCTCGGAAATCAGATCGGACAAGTTGGAAATAATCGATCTGACAGTAAATCTGCTAGAAAATCTCATAGTGTGTACCTAGCATAAGACAAATAGCATGCATTATCAGAGATAACACGCCTTATAAAAGTTAACACGCCTTATCAGAGTAGCATAGCGAGCACTACGAACCCACAGGGGTTCAGGGCAGGACCAGTGGAGCTTTTGTCATTGCCAATTAGCAGGCATAAGTTCGTAGCGCTCGCTATGATACTCTGATAAGGCATGTTATCTCTGATAAGGCGTCTTAACTTGTATAAAGCCTGCTATTTGTCTTCATCAATCAAGCCCAATGTCTGTGGCAAACTCATAAAAATCTTCAATTTATTTGATCATGTAAAAACAACATAGCCAGACAGCTGACATGTTTCATACCGACATTGGTAGTTAATCATAGCACCATGCTCTATGATAACATACAGACAAGGTAATGGGAAGGAATTAAAATGTATTTTTATAATAATTACTGTAAGTAAAACATAAAAATATGGTTACTTACCAATTCTTCTCTACTTGACGACGTACTCGGCTGTTCCGGATTAATCTGAATGCTTATTGTGAGATCCATGAAGAGACTACAAACAGAAGACATTTTAATTTAAATATAAGTTAAACTTTTATATTGAAAAAAGTACCTTATTTAGTGTGAAAAAAATTATATATGGCCTTTCATTAGTGTACTGTCTGATTAAATTACATAAGTAAACTGTATAACAAGACTCATTTACTGGACTTGATTAGTAAGACTATCAAGACACGATTATATAGCGACGATGGGCAGATGAGACAACTCTTTCTCTCTAATCAGATCTGTCAGCTGCACATACACTGCAGAGTGATTCATGGTCTATTCCATGCTGAAATCGATCATGAATCAGTCTTGTGATGCTACATCAGCCGCCTCGCAGGAACCAACACTGTCACACTAATGTGCAATGTGCACCCAAGATGCCCACTGTACTACACATTACCTGTCTGTGGCAACAACTTTTCCTACGCTGTCTTCAGGGCACTGTCTTTGATCTATAAATGTGATCATCTCGGTTTACCTTGTAGCCGTGGGTAGGTGTGAAATCACACACGTGCCTGCGTTACTCAAACAACTGCTTGTCACATGTGTATTAACCCCCCCGGCGGTATAATTTTTTCACTTTTTTTTTTTTTAAGCATGTAGCTAGCCTAGCGCTAGCTACATGCTTCCCCCCTCCCCGCGGAGTTCGCCCGTCCCGTCCGATCGCCGCCAGCGCCGCTTGCCCATAAGGAAATCCCGTTCTGAACGGGATTTCCTTGAGGGCTTCCCCCGTCGCCATGGCGACGAACGGAGTGACGTCATCGACGTCGTGACGTCACAGGGAGTCCCAATCCACCCCATAGCGCAGCCTGGCGGCGATTGGCCAGGCTGCGCAAGGGGTATGTGGGGGGGGCCTGTATCCGCAGCGGGTAGCGGCGCATCGGCGGTGGGCGGCGGCGATCAGACCAAACACGCAGCTAGCAAAGTGCTAGCTGCGTGTTTGAAAAAAAAATTATGTAAATCGGCCCAGCAGGGCCTGAGCGGCACCCTCCGGCGGCTTACCCCGTGTCACACACGGGGTTACCGCCAAGGAGGTTAAAAAATGACAACGCAAGGAGCTAGCATAAGACAAGTGGCAGCCATGGACAGGTAATGTATAGTGCACTTGGTGCTCACATAGCACATTAGGGGGGGATAGCATCATTGATTGTGTCACATTCATCAATCGTCTCAATTTTGCTAGCTGTTACTGCAGTGAAGCCGACTAAGCAAGGAGGCCATACATCTTGCAGCATGTCCAATCAATTAATGTAACCAATTTTGGGACTAAGATTTGTTGCATCGTCGATCGGGTATGCACTTTTCAGCGCCAAATTTCATCTGATTGGATTATGATAATCCAATCGGAGGTTTGGCCAACCACCAGACTGTTTCGGATTGTTTGGTCCTCATCAGTGCATGGCATGGATTAATTTGGCTCTATGGAGTAAGGCTTGTAACACAGAGAGGTACAGACTAACCAGCAAGCTCATGGTGAACCAGAACTCATTGGAGTGTGTGAGGGGCTACAATGGTCCTAAAAGCCCCCTTACTAAAATACTAGGAAAAACAAAAGTTTGCTTTCTTAAAACAGAAAGAATTTGCGATAATTCAGGTCTGTACCTCTCGGTGTTACAAGCCCTACTCCATAGAGCCAAATTAATCCATGCCATGCACTGATGAGGATCAAACAATCCGAAACAGTCTGTATGCATGTTGGATTATTATGGCTCTGTACAAATTAACAAGCTGACATATCATTGCATTCCAGCAGTTCTGGAGGTGTGTTTAGCTTCTAAGGGTAACAATGGTTAATTTGCATATATTCAGCAGTGATGCACTGGGAGACATCTCAAGCTCACTCCAACCTGAATTATCACCAATCCTTTCTGTTTTAAGAAAGCAAGCTTTTGTTTTTCTGCTGCTTTAAGTAACCATATTCAATGCCAAGTAGCAGCAGCTGAAGCAAACAAAATTCTGGCATGTATAAAGCGGGAAATGAAATTAAAAGATGCTAGTATACTACTCCGACTGAATAAATAATTTATGAGGCTTCATTTAGGTTAATTTTTATTGTAATGCTGGAGCCCTTCATCAGACATGTCAATAAAAATTCAAACATACATGGCAGGCATTACAGTGTGTGTGTGTGTGTGTGTGTGTGTGGGGGGGGGGGGGGGGGGGCATTTAAGATTGCGGCCTTTGCGGACGTTCACCGAAAGTTCCTCTTAGGGCTTCTATGGCCTCAGTAATAGTGGCCTTTCGGTAATATGAAATACTCTCTAATTTTAAGATAAACCTAACAAAATCGGAAGTTTTGAGCATTATTCTGCATGTTGACATAATCAATGAACTACAAGGGACACTACCCTTCAAATGGAGTGCTGAGGTAATCACTTATCCAGTTTAGGTTAAAATTCCCAGAGATAAAAGACTCTTGTTTAAGTAAAAAAAAAATTCAGGCCACACAGTGTTATTTGATGATTTGTAGAGATGGAATGGTCTAGTCCTCTCTTGGTCTGGCTCCATAGCAGTGGTGAAAATGAACATCCTCCCTAGAATCCTCTACCTTTTTCAGGCCATCCCCAACCAATTAACCAAAAATTACATTAGTATAGTGTAATGGATAACAGAGGCGCCAAAAGGACAAAGCCAATTGTTAAAAAGTTTAAAAATGCTTTGGAGGCAGTTGGTGGACTTACCTCCTGTAAGCAGACACAACAAGCTGTGTATTCAAAAAACAAAGTAGATTTATTGGTACACTCCAGGGTATATTCACAACGCGTTTCATGGGTACATTCCCGCTTCCTCAGGCAACAATTAACAGGAGTACACACAGTGCAGTCTTAAGGTCACAATACGCGCTTGTTGTGTCTGCTTACAGGAGGTAAGTCCACCAACTGGCTCCAAAGCAATTTTAAACTTTTTAACAATTGATTTTGTCCTTTTGGCGCCTCTGTTATCAAAAATCTGTGCTATAAAAGGGTGCCCTTTTGTAGCAGAATCGAAAACCTTGTAGCCGAAAACCTTGTAGACCAAAAAAATACGGGCTACAAAGGGGTGCCCTACTGTAGCCGAAAACCTTGTAGCCCAAAAAAATATGGGCTACAAAGTGGCGCCCTACTGTAGCCAAAAAAAAATATGGGCTACAAAGGGGTGCCCTACTGTAGCCGACAATCTTGTAGCCCAAAAAAATATGGGCTACAAAGGGAAGCCCTACTGTAGCTGAAAACCTTGTAGCCGAAAAAATATGGGCTACAAGGGGGCGCCCGCTTGTAGCCCATATCAAAAGTCGGGCGCCCTTTTCACCACCTTGTAGCCCATATTTGCAGAAATAACATTGAAGTCTATTGAGGTGCCCTTTTCATACAGGCAGCTCAGGCGCCCTTTTCAACGGATCCCATATGACCATTCAGAAAGTAAATTACAAAGTGCTCACTAGATGGCATAAAACGTCTGCCGCTATTAACAAAATTCTCCCTAACTACTCTGCTGTCTGCTGGTGCTGTAGTCATATGCCAGCGACGTATGACCATGTTTGGTGGGACTGTCCCTGCATTGCTCTTTTGGACACAGGTACACGGCCTAGAGTGAATAAATCACATGTTCTATAAAAGTTTTTGATATACTTTCATCACTAAGATGTTAGTCCTGAGGGGTTTCACTGAAATAAGATTGATAAACTGTTTATTATACTGTAAATAAGGTGTCTAAGTGTAGTCTAACATACTAGAATACTAGATATTCGCCTAAGTGATTCTCCTGTATACCAAGCGAGTGAAGAGGAGCAAGGTATTTGAGCCATGGAGCTGTCCTTCAGCACCACAGCACTGCTGCTTCTCTCCCCTAGGAGATGCACGTGCTACCATTGCTGTCACCTAACTTACACCATTAGAATGATAATGCTGCCCACCACTCACCCGACATCCGCAATTCATTGCAAGGCAATGCTGCTGGCAAAATCCCCTCCTATTCACTCTGCGTTGCCCATGCGATCTACTGTGATCGCTGCCATCCTCTTCTTCATCTTCGCTGAAGCCTTTGCAAAAGGTGGACAAAGAGAAAAATCCTGATGCCCATTATTTCAATGAGAATCAGGATGGTGGTCCACCTACTAGACAAACGAGGAACCCTGGTGGGAGGTTCAAAGGTGCTCCAGTGAAGGCGGTGATTGGAGCGAGTCCTGCGGGTGGTGCAACGACAATACCAGCAGAGGCTGGCATGCAGTGTGGACACTGGGTGAGCGGCAAGCGACAGGCAGCGGCAGACAGAGAACATTTAAAGGCCAAGAAAGACGTGACAGATGAAATGCAGCCCTTATACCTATTAAATGTTAAAAACTTTGAAGTACTTTAAGAGCTGTGAATTACTGAACGTGAACTCATACTTTTGCTTCAATCAATGGTACGATATAGAATAATTCCAAACAATCCATTTTATATTTTAAAGTAAACCTGAGATGAACAGGTACGTTTAAAATAAACATAAAGAAAGCTTTCCTCCAGCCCTTGCTACGTGCGGTCTCTGTGTGTGAAAATAGGACTAGTGGTCTTACCTGGCTTCATGTTGTTCAGATGTTGCTTATGATCATGCAGTTACTACTCAGATTTGACTTTATATGTGGAGGCCTGATGAAGGGTCTATCCCGAAACAAGTCGACGTTGTCACCTCAATACTAACAATTGCACTAATCTTGATGTTAATCACTGCTGTATGTTCGCCATCCTCGGCTATGGAATATGCTTTTTTAAGGATACCTTTTATGAATACTGTGCACGACTTTTTGTCTTCAATAAAGACTTTTTATATTTTTGTATATAAACCTTTTTGAGTCTCTTCAATATCTTTTATACATATCCTTGTATCAGTATAAAACGTAGAGGGCCTGATGCTATTCCAGGTGATAAGTAGCTTGCAGATGCGAGCTACTTATCACCTTGCCATCGCACGAGGATTACCGGCAAATCCTATTGCCAGTTTCACTCGTGCGATGGCCGATCGTTAGGGAGCATTACTCAGGCGAAAGCCTAAACGATGCTCCCTATTACCGGGCGATGGGGAGCGAGGTTTACCCTGTGGTGCTGTCCATCAGCACCACGGCCTCGCTCCCCACACATGCGCACAACCCGCCGAACATCCGCCGCCATCTTCCGCCGCTGCATCTGGGGGTCTCCTTTAATAAGGAGACCCCCAGAGCTCCCCGCCGGCCGCCGCTCGTCTCCGCAACCCCCCACAAAGTTGCAAAGCTACAAATTGCTTCAATTTCTTACCGCCGCTTTACACCCGTCGGCCGCCGCATCTCGCCGCAAGTCCCCGCTGTGTACTTACAGTGTACGAGTTACTGTAATTACACTCACTAAGAACAGAGTCCCGGCAAAGCATCTTTGAATCAGCTGCCGGAGCTCCCCATTGGTTCACAGGCTGGACCAATGAAAATGGCTCAGCCTGCGAGATGCGGTGGCCGACGGGTGTAAAGCGGCGGTAAGAAATTGAAGCAATTTGTAGCTTTGCAACTTTGTGGGGGGTTGCGGAGACGAGCGGCGGCCGGCGGGGAGCTCTGGCGGTCTCCTTATTAAAGGAGACTGCCAGATGCAGTGGCGATGTCGTGCGTTAGCATGTTTAGACCTGCTTTTTGCAGGTCTAAGCTAATGCTCATGTCTGCTGGGAAGCATCGCTTCCCGGAGGCATGCAAAGTGTAATAGGATAGGGTGTAAGGAACTTGCTGGGCGATAATATCGCCCAAGCGAGTTCTTTTAGCACCCTGCCTAGGGCTAAATGCAATTGAATCAGGCGACTTTATAGTAGCCTGATTATCGGACTCACCAGTGTTTAACACTGGCGAGTCCGACAATTGCATCAGGCCCAGATAGTGAGAACACAGGCAGAGAGGGGGGCGGGCTAGAGCAGACTGCTCTCACTGCTATAGCTTCCTGATAAAGCAGCCGACTGAGAGCTCAGTTGGTGGTTTTTACAGGGGGGATTACAAGCTCACAGGAAAGATCAGAATGAAACAGACAGCAGGGTAAGTGTCTTTTCTCATGTCCCTACTAGTATACAGTATAGTATTAATTAAAGCAGGTTGCTTCTTCTCTAGTACACTTTAATGTTACTATAAATTGTCTTTTCAGGCCAGTTTGTAGCCTGCTGTGTATGTCTTAACCCTACTACTTTATAAATAGGTGGACAGAAAAAGTAACATGGTTCCTTTTTCTGCTTATCATTATTTTGTAATTAGGATTCTACATCTAAGTTTCTTTGTATCCAATAAGGGTCCTTATAGCGATATATATAGCCATATATATATATAGATAAAGCGATTCAATCGTCCAGCAGTTGTTGTTGGACGATCGCCCTGCAACGAGCAAGGCAAGCTGCACCACACATTATAGTTGTGGAGTGGCTATAAAACAAAAAAATTAACATGGGATTTCCAGTCCACTTTTGGGAAACCCAGGGCAACACAGAGCAACCTGTGTGTAACTTCTGTGGCGCCTGAAGCACTTTGAAAGGGGCCTGAAGGTAATCTTAAAAGTAGGAAAGGGGCCTGAAGGTTATCTTAAAATGTACCACAAAGCATCCAAAGCAATTGTTTTTTACATGTTGGCTATCATTTTCTCATTCAAAGTTCACAAACAGCAGCCTCATTAATGTTCTCATAAATTCCACTTTATAAATATCATGGGTGGATTATGGCCCAAGGGTGATGATAAATGGGTAAATTAAAAAGTAATTGAATCAGTTACCTCAAACATTCATCAAAGTCAGAAGTACATTTATTTGGCACTATTTGGTACGACACAATGCATTGCTCTGGTGTGGCCTAGTGCATTTTGCCAAATGGATGATCCTTCTATTGGTATTAGCAGATTGGAGTGTGACTGTCAGAAGAAGACAGGTTTTCTCCACAAGCCAAATACCAAGTTGCAATTTGGCAACCACCCAATGTGAGTAGTACTTGTTTAAGTAGACTCTTCAAGGGATTTCTCATACTGCACCTAAAAGGCTCCTGCATCCTTTGGGTTCTTTTTTTCTTTCTCTAAGGTACCTAACTTTATAAATTTGCCTTTCTTCACTGATGTTTGCAGTTGATTTTTACCCTGTTGAACTACCAACATTGCCTGGTGATGTGTGAAAAAAAAAAAAACCTGTTCTAGCACATGGGTTTCCTCTGGACACTCCGGTTTCCACCCACATCCTAAAAACATACAGATAGGTTAATTGGCTTCCCCCTAAATTAGCCCTAGATTATGATACACACACTACACGATACATACATACAGCCCCGGGCTGTGTGAGGCAAGACGGGGGAGCCCCAGATGAGGGAGGAAGGTGTCTGACCTCCCTCCCCACCACTGTGCCCGCTGCTCCCCCTTCCAGCTCTTCGACCATACAGAGCCTCCTGATGATCTATTCGGTAAAAGGTAAAGATTTCTAGTGGGAAAGGGGGTATCAGCGCCTGATTGGGATGACAATCAATCCTTGGTAACAGTTCTTCTTTAAAGGGGCACTATGGCGAAAAATTTAAAAATTTAAAATATGTGCAAACATAGACAAAAGTATGTTTTTTCCATAGTAAAATGAGCCATAAATTACTTTCCCTCTATGTTGCTGTCACTTACAGTAGGTAGTAGAAATCTGACAGAAGTGACAGGTTTTGGACTAGTCCATCTCTTCATGGAGTATTCTCAGGGATTTATTTATTTTCAAAAGCACTTAGTGAACGGAAGTTGTCTGTCCAAGTGCCAAAAATCTGAGTAGCGAGCAGGGAAGCTGGGCAGCATCATTGTTTAAATAATTTTTTGGGAATATTTTTATTAAGAATAAATGCCTTGCTGAGAATCCCCTATGAAGAGATGGACTAGTCCAAAACCTGTCGCTTTTGTCAGATTTCTACTAACTACTGTAAGTGACAGCAACATAGGAAAAAAGTAATTTATGGCACATTGTACTCTGAAAAAAAATTATACTTCTTTTTGTATGTGTGTGCACATATTTTACATTTTACAATTTTTTGCCATAGTGCCCCTTTAATATAAATTGTATGCAGCTTAGAGTTAAGTAAATCAAAATCATCAGATTGATAGGCCAATTCCCAAGTTGAATACAATTTGTATTAAGTTTTCCTGGTTATATTTATTGGATGATTTCTAATGCTGGCCCATAAGCCATCATTTTATTGAAAATGTTGATACAATTTTACGTACCATATAGTGGGGTATAAGAGTACAGACTGTCCTTGGAAGCAGGACTAACCTTTTCTATAAAAATAGAATAAATGGCTAGATATGAATCATGCTTTTCTCCACATATTTGTATTTGTTAATGTTAGTGTTGTACAAGGACAACACATCTTTATAGAATTACATCTGTTTATCTGGCTATTACCTGTACAAATTGCATTAAGTGTGGCCTCTATCTAGCATCATAGATACTGCTTGTGTTTTAAAGGAAAATTCCACATTTAACTTAATTTAACTTCATAAATAAATAAAACGAAGAAGTTGTGTATTTACAACAAGTTGGTTGGTTAGATTACATAATTACAAATAATACTTGTCTTTCAAATATTCATTGATGTCAGATAGTAAATATGGTGTCATAGTAAACAATAGTTATTTTACAGATGTTAGTTGTTAGCATAAAAAATAAAGAGCAACTGTAACCAAGGATTGAACTTCATCCCAATCGGTAGCTGACACCCCTTTTCCCATCAGAAATCTTTACTTTTTCCAAATAGATCAATAGGGGGGTCTGTAAGGCTGATATTGTGGTGCAACCCCTTCCACGGTGTGATGTCAGGACCTAGGTCATGACAATTTCCAGTCTGTGAGCCTTGTTGCATTGTGGGAAATAACAGATGTTTCCAACTGCCAAACAACCAATATTCCTCTCTGTGCATATGTACATCTATAAAAAACCCAACCCTTTAGCCAATTGCATTGTTAGGTGGTATGTTAATAAATAATGGCAGTTGGTGCTGTCTGTTTTTTTCATGTGTGCCAGTAGTAATGATGATTCTGTGTAGGGTGATTGTGGATCAAACAATATCAACAAATTACATGGCAAATATCAATCATTTGTTGATATCTCTTCTATTTTGCAATGTATGTATTTGTATCCCCCTTTTCAATTACATTCCTCTTTAAGTAGTTTTTATATTTTGTGTAGATTCTATCCTCTTTAAAGAGACTCCGTAACAAAAATTGCATCCTGTTTTTTATCAACCTACAAGTTCAAAAAGCTATTCTAATGTGTTCTGGCTTACTGCAGCACGTTCTACTATCACCATCTCTGTAATAAATCAACGTATCTCTCTCTTGTCAGACTTGTCAGCCTGTGTCTGGAAGGCTGCCAAGTTCTTCAGTGTTGTGGTTCTGTGATGCATCTCCCCCCTCCAGGCCTCTCTCTACACACTGCCTGTGTATTATTTAGATTCGAGCAGCTTCTCTCTTCTCTCTTATCTTTTACAAGCTTGATAAATCCTCCTCTGAGCTGGCTGGGCTTTCACATACTGAGGAATTACATACAGGCACAGCTGTCTGCACTCTGCAGGAAGAAACAGCCTGACACTTCAGTGGAAGATAGCTGCATGGGGGAAAGAAACACACAAATGATCTCTTGAGATTCAAAAGGAAGGGTGTATACAGCCTGCTTGTGTATGGATGTATTTTCTATGTGTGGACATACTGTACATCAACCTACTTCCTGTTTTGGTGGCCATTTTGTTTGTTTATAAACAAACTTTTTAAAACTGTTTTTAACCACTTTTAATGCGGCGGGGAGCGGCGAAATTGTGACAGAGGGTAATAGGAGATGTCCCCTAACACACTGGTATGTTTACTTTTGTGCGATTTTAACAATACAGATTCTCTTTAAAAAGAAATCTTGTTTTAATCCATTTGTTTGGTGTTCTTTGATTTGTCCAATCATAACAAAAAGAAAAAAATCAACGTTTGGAGTGTTTGAGGACAATGGAGCTGGAGAACAAGAAAAACAGGAGAGAGGTTAGAAATAAGAGGTATAAGATGGGAGTAAGACACATGAAGGAATTAAAAAAAAATATTTTAACTTACTTACATATAATGTGCATAAAAAAAATATTTCAACAATGTTCCAAAGAGAGTGTCAAAGTTTGCTGCCACTTGGACTTGATATCTGCCCTTGTGTAACATATGCGGCTGAGGACACGCAGGGTGTCTCTGCAGCCGCTTCGGTTCCCTATTCAAAGTCTTATTCTGTTCCCTCGGCGTCTAGCACGGCGAGGACGGAATTATCATTTGCACATAAGGTTTCTGTATCGCGCGGCCGCGCGCGTAGACAGGACCTTTATGCTGGGAGGAGGTACGTCAGCTGACCCGCTGGTCGGCTGACGTCAGAGCGGACGTTCGCCCCTCAGGATTGGCTGATTGGAGTGGGCGTGGCTTGGAGGTGTCCTCTGCTTCTTAAGCCGTCTCTGCTCACTCGCAACTCGTCTGTGGTTGCGAATACTTATGTGCTAGCGCTCAGACCTTAGACTAGTATCCGGTGTGCTTTGATCTGGGAGGAAACCAGGGATTTCACACAAGACTAGGAGATTGTTTGCTGTATATTATTGATATTCTGTGTGTGATTCTGGCTAACCTCTGACTCTGCTAATTGCTATTCATCTTTGTACTTCTGCCCATTTGATCTAGTTGCCGAATCCCTGCCTGATTATCTACTACTCTTTTGCCTTCTGACTCTGTACTGTATCTGCCTCTTAGATGCCGAACCTGGCCTGCCTGACGCTCTGACTCACCAGTGGGCCCTCGCCACTGGTGAGGTATTCTTAATAGTGCCCACCAGCTCCTCTGGTGAGGCTCAGCTAAACCAATCAGTTACTGTACTCTAATAGTGCCCACCAGCTCCTCTGGTGAGGCTCAGGTAAACTAATCAGTTACTGTACTCTAATAGTGCCCACCAGCTCCTCTGGTGAGGCTCAGCTAAACTAATCAGTTACTGTATTCTAATAGTGCCCACCAGCTCCTCTGGTGAGGCTCAGCTAAACTAATCAGTTACTGTATTCTAATAGTGCCCACCAGCTCCTCTGGTGAGGCTCAGCTAAACTAATCAGTTACTGTATTCTAATAGTGCCCACCAGCTCCTCTGGTGAGGCTCAGCTAAACTAATCAGTTACTGTACTCTAATAGTGCCCACGAGCTCCTCTGGTGAGGCTCAGCTAAACTAATCAGTTACTGCAGAGTTCCCCAACCCTGTCCTCGAGGCCCACCAACAGTGCATGTTTTGTGGAAATCCACAGAGGTTGTTAATCAGCTCTACTGAGACACTAATTACCTCACCTGTGCATCTTTGTGGTTTTCTGCAAAACATGTACTGTTGGTGGGCCTTGAGGACAGGGTTGGGGAACTCTGAGTTACTGTATTCTAATAGTGCCCACCAGCTCCTCTGGTGAGGCTCAGCCAAACTAATCAGTTACTGTATTCTAATAGTGCCCACCAGCTCCTCTGGTGAGGTCTTGCTAAACTTATTGTTACTGTGTTATATAAGTACACAGCAGCTCCTCTGGTGAGGTCTTGCTAAACTTATTGTTACTGTGTTCTATAAGTACCCACCAGCTCCTCTGGTGAGGTCTTGCTAAACTTATTGTTACTGTGTTATATAAGTACCCACCAGCTCCTCTGGTGAGGTCTTGCTAAACTTATTGTTACTGTGTTCTATAAGTACCCACCAGCTCCTCTGGTGAGGTCTTGCTAAACGTATTGTTGCTGAGTTCTTATAGTGCCTACCAGCTCCTCTGGTAAGGCCCAGTCTATTGTTGCACCAAGCACTACACATACTTTGTATCTTGCCAGCTATACGTGTATTATTGGTGATACTGCAGATCACCACATAATCAGGTATAGCGTCTGTATTATTGGTGATTCTGCAGATCACACATAATCAGACGTCTGTGTTGCTACACCGATTGTTACACCTTGAAGATAATTATTTCTGTAGCAACCTAAAAAATTATAAGATGTTTGTACTCCAGAGTACTATTGCCATGGTTGCAAAGAAATGCTATTTGAGATAGTCTCTTTCAGTTTTCAAAGTTTTAGGTTGGCTGCAACTTTAAATGGAAATATTGTTTTACATAATGTGATATTAGAAAAGACTTGTGTATCTATTTTATGAAGTTGTTTTTAAACAAAGAACTGTCTTTTTAAAGCCAGAGAAGGGACTGATATGGGGAAAAAAAAAGAAATAATTTTAGAGATGGAAAGTGAAAAAGGGTGCCTGAATCCTCTTTTAAAATACAGTGCTCGTGTAAACTTTCATAAATAGCACTACCAAGTGTTTTATTCTGAAATGAAAAAGGTGCACAGAGTCCTTAGCGTGTTAAACTGCTGACCAAAGTATTACTTTAGAAATCCTATCGTAATTCAAGCAATTGCTATACAATCAAATTTAGGTTGTAAAATAGACCTATTCGTAATATTGTCTTCACAAATAAAGCTTTTAACTGTCAGAAATATCATTAAAAAATACAGTATTTGGGTGGGGGAGGGAACGGAGATAAAAAGGTTTTGTCCAATAGCGCATTTCTTGTCTGTTCAATGTGTTGTATTAACGAAAGTTTAATTAAGCTTCCATTTGTTATACAAACATTATATTTTTGAGATAAGGAAGTTATTCTGTATTTCATTTGGATTTATTTTTATTTTTTATTTTTTTATATAACACTTTGTCTAACAGTGCCATAAGATATACTTACAGAATTACAAAGAGAAAATCCAAATACAATTTGTTTTAAAAAAAATAAATAAAAATGCAGTATTCCTACAGATCAACACATCACATTTAACCGCACTAACACAATAGCTCTGATTTAGGAAGCTTCTATTCATCAGGCGGTCACTGGAGATCATAGCTTTCTCTGCAAATCTTGCCAGGATTTATCAAAACATGGCTGTTACATGTCCAGCCTAACACACCAAGCCCACTGCCCAAGCACAACCACCAAAGTTAAGGGCAAGGAGGACAAACAGACAAAGTAGGCAATAAGAGAGGCCAATTCGATTTTGAAAACCATTTTGGTTTTCTGCTTTAGGGTGAAGAATGTTGGGCACCATGTCATATGGACAAAACTTTTTGTAATACAAAACAAAGAATAGAAGCCTAACACCAGAGACAGATTGGATTGATGGCAAAGAGATATTTTACCCCTCATAAGACCTGTGACTGCTGGTAAAGACTGAGGTGGGTGCTAGGATTGCTAGGAAAAAGCGATGCCTCTGACTGCAAGAAGAGATGGAGGCAAGCATTTTACATTTCTGGAAAAGATTAGGGAGCAAGCTCTGACTACAAAGAGAGATTGAGTTGCTGCATGGGACTACCAAGAGAGTCTTGGGGGATGCCTTTCAGTGCTGTGCAACTTTGTGGATATGCTACCAGGAGTCCTGGTCTGGAGGGGGTGGAGTAGCAATGTCCTGGCTTTGGGGGACAGAGAGAGAGATGTTGGCATGGCAGAAGTAATGAGGGGAAGTGGAGTAACACAGCAAACACACAGCAAGAGCTTTTGAGGGCCAGATGCAGGAAGCAAGTAAACAGGATATAGTGAAAAAGTATATGAAAATAAATACTAACTAATAGAAAATGAAGTAGGTTAAAAGATTGTACATTCCTGGGTAGTACAGCCATCATAATCCTCCTTCATCCCCTTTGCAGTGGAGCAAAATAGTTTTGCCACCATGCTGGTCAGTATAGGTACTGTAGCAGTGAAAAGTCATCAGCCTGCTATTCTCTCCTGTAATAAAGTTCATACTACTAGTCTAAAGTTCTATACAATGAACCAGGTTTGCTCAAAGTATGTTCCAATCTTACAGTTTATTCATGCACCTATGCCATGATTACAAGGAAATGGTATCAAGACAAAATCAGGTACTTTTTCTAACTTTTTATAGTAATGTTTTCACTTATTCATTTCTAAACACATGACTGCTTTAAATGGTGTTTTCTTTATTAGCATGGGGTTCGCTTTAGCTGGAAATTAACGAAGTTAACCTTATTCTGGCAAATAAATTAGACTGTTAACTCTTACATTTCTGCAAGAAATGCTGGTGCTCATGAAATTTAGGAGAATCACGCAATACTGTATGTAACACAAAACACTGATAAAATAATATCAAAGTACAGTCCTTCCTGAATAATAACAAATTCTGAGCGAACAGGTTAGGAGTGCTCATGTTAGGTGCTTCCAGATGGAAGCGTTCCATAAGTTACCCCTGTTAACCTCCCTTCCTCCCTCATTGGAGTTATATTAAACAACTGTCCCAGGTCACTGTGACCTCAGCCTCATTACTGAACAATATGCAGTGTCGCCAAATGGACTTAAGAGTTCAACTATGGACACAAATAAATGCAAACGGCTGTGCTTTTTTGATAATGCTGACAAGATCATATATTGTTAATTTGCATGTAATGATTCTGTAAAACAAACTTAATAAATGATTTAAATAACCCATAAAAAGCTTTATGTTGTTTATACAAAACATCCAAAAATATTAAAATGTTACTTTAAGAGATGAATTGTTACAGAATACTCTGGAGCAGTGCTGGCCAACTGGCGGCCCGCGGGCCGCATCTGGCCCGCCAGGCCTGTTGCTGCGGCCCCCCTGCCGCCTGCTCCATGCTGTGGCAGCACTACAAAGCACCCCGAGTCCCCAGAGCTGAGAGGATTTTAAATATGTAAATATTTACAGCCCCCCATCGTTCTCCCCCATGATGCCGCTTCTAACACACCTCAGATCGGCGGCGAGCAGGAGATAGGAACCAGCCAGACCAGCGCATAGCAGCCGCACAGTGGACTTTAAGTGATGGACGTGACCAATGATGTCACTTCCTGCATTTAAATTCACCGCACGGCTGCTATGCGCCGGTCTGACTGGCTCCGATCTCCTGCCCGCCGCCGATCTGAGGTGGGATAGAGGCGGCAGCACGGGGGAGGACGAGGGGGTGTAAATATTTACATTTAAGCAGCCGCAGCATGGGGAAAAATGAGGCGGGCGGGGATGTGTAAATATTTACATTTAAGCAGCCGCAGCATGAGGGAAAGGGTTTATGGTGAAATCTGCTGTGGGGAAATCTGATTGCTTTTTGTGGGGAAATCTGCGGCCAATCTGATTGCTTTTTGTGGGGAAATCTACGGCCAATCTGATTGTATTTTGTGGGGAAATTTCTGGCCAATCTGATTGCATTTTGTGGGGAAATCTGCAGCCAATCTGGTTGCATTTTGTGGGGAAATCTGCGGGCAATCTGGTTGCATTTTGTGGGGAAATCTGAAGGCAATCTGATTGCATTTTGTGGGGAAATATGTTGCCAATCTGATTGCATTTTGTGGAGAATCTGCTGCCAATCTGGTTGCACTTTGTGGGGAAATCTGCTATCACTCTAATTGCATTTTGTGGGGAAACTGCTGTTAGATGCTGTTTTTTCCCTTTGGAAGGGGGAGGGGGGGTTGGAGGAAACAGGATTTTTGTAGAGGAGAAAAGGGATGTAAACTCTCCTTATCTAAAAAGTTATGCCAAGTACAATTTTGATCTTGCTAAAACAGAATGAGCTGAAAAAAAGTCTTCTTTTTAAAGGAATTATTTCATTATAAACTTTAGGTGTTTAGGGATACTTTACTGAAGGATGTTTACCAAGTTGACAGATGATGAACAAAATGGCAGCTTGCTAAAAGAGCCCAAGCATCTATGTCCCAGAATCCTTTATTATGAATCTCAGGAGATGCACTTTAAGCCGTAACAGTCAGCCAGCAACTATTTTTCACAGATTAACCCGCTTAAAATTTTTGAAAGGTGCAATCTAACTGGTTGCTTTAGAGTTTTGCCATTTGTACTACACTATTGCCCCTAGGACTGCTTTTAAAAGAAAAAATGTTGAAGAAAACAGATTTCTACTTTCACTCGGTACAGCATATATAGGCATGCTCTTTTCCTCAATCTTGGACTTTCACAGTGTCACATCCAGGGACAGGGATGCTGATTCATTATCATGAAACTAAGTGCCCCTCCTCCATTGTTAGGTGGACTGAAGAGAAGGGAAAGGGTTCCTACTAATGGTCACACTATTTCTAAAAAAAACTAAACCAAAAACGCAGAGTAGGACTCAAAATAAATATTTTTATTACTATTATTACAGCAGAGTCCCTAGTATCAGGCACCGGTGGGTATCACCTGATGCTGGATACATGTGCTTGCCGGTACGCTTGAGCATGCAGCTGAAAAAGCACAAATCTCTCCCCTTGTGCAGGACAAAATACTCACCGAACCTGCAGTGATGTCCTGCAGCTCCTAGCGGGCTGCTGTTTGCTTTCTGGCCTCTTCCGTGTATGGCTCCCAGCGTGTCACTTAACCCATGTCAGGTCACAAGACACACCAGGAGCCGTGCACAGTCACCGGAAAGCCGCTAGGAGCTGCAGGACATTCCTCGGTGAGTATTTTGTGGCCAGCAACCCCCCCCCCCCCCCCCCCCCAAAAAAAACCGTCCCTATTATTCCCTCGGGCATGCCAATTAGTTGGGACTTCCAGTTGTCTGAGTTCCGGATAACAGGGACTTTGCTGTATTTCGGAAACTGATTGGCAATTGGCTATTGGAAAATATTAAATTGAAAAGATTCTCCTTTATCGGTGAAGTAAGCAAGTTTCTGATATTGCAGCAAGTCCTGTGACTCATAACCTTAGCTGATAGATGAAAATGATGAGTAAGAAGATGATTTAGAAAATGAGTAAAGATGAGTGAGAACAGTTTTTACCAAAAGCGAAAATGTCTCAGCCTGTAAGGGAGTAGTCTACTAAAGGACCGCAAATAATCACAAGCGCATGTATGTAGCATTAGCAAGGGCATCTCTCTAAATGAGTCAGAAAGTTGTACTTTTTTATTTCTTAGGAGGCAAAAGCAAATGAGTCTATCAGATTGTAACTAACACTCAAGCACACACCAAAGCTCAGTTCACATCAGAATACCTACGTTGTGATTTATTTCTGGACAAGCGGATGCGTTTCCCATAGAAGCCTACTGGGGAAAATGCATCTGCCTCCAGACTCCAACAGACCACAGGAGCAGATACTACAATGTCCTCTCTGGCTGGCCATTCAAGATCCAGCTCAAGTGTGAACTGAGCCTAAGGTTCCTCTGTTTGTTACACACTCATACACCAAAGCAAAGTGCAAGTGGCCCCCTTCTCAAAGGCTTCAGGGGGTAGAAAAATAGTAAACATCTGTGAGCTTTGCCATCAGTTTTTGCTCAGAAAAAATGTAAAAGGAATTAAATGGTTTAAACAGCTTTCATTTAGCCAGATCTAAAATGTTTTATTAACTCTGATTTTATCATTCACACAAGTAAAGATGTATTCTCTCTGTTCATCTACAAAAATATAGTGCAGGCGAAAAACCAAGTACAAGCTACAGTATACTGTACGTCTTTCTAAAATTTGAATTTAAATCACACTTATTTGTTCATTGAAAACAGTACACATGTGAAAATATAGTTGGCACAACAATTTATGTAACAAAATAAGATCATGAGCTACAAATTTTAAACTCGATCTATGAGGTTATATGGTGTTGTTTTTCCATCTGTAGTGACTTGAATCCCTCCTCATGCGCAGGAAACATGATGGTGGTGGGAATGGATCAGTGCTTCAAGCCTCTTGATGATCTCATAATCTGGTAGCGCTAAGGCATTTACATTCAGACCCAGCAAACGGGACACCACTTCTCGAAAATCTACCAGCTAAAAAAAGCAAACAGAAATATGTATTATTATTATTATTATTACAAACAGCCACAGGAATATGTTTATGTTTCAATATAAAATCTAAAACCTATCCCCTCCCTCCATGCCCATGGTACTAATAAGACTAAAAAGGACCAAACTGAGTAATCAGTGCATAGATACATTCCTAAAATATGCTGAAGCTACAAGCAGACCGATTGCTTTACAAAATATTGATCTCAAAAATGGAGCAGGGTACTACAATTAGTGTCATTTGCAATATATATTTGTTTGCTGGCTAGATGTACAGTATATTCATATCTTCATGCAGACTTTAAACACCTGGTATGGCTTATGTGGCTGTGCAGTGACATCTAACAGTGTAAGTGGTCAGGGTACATCGAAAACTTTATCTCACGTACATCCCAATCTTACATTTGGCTATATTATGAATATCTGGCTATTTTTGTCGGTAAAGCGGACCTGAACTTAAATCTTTCTTTCTGCTCTAAGAGATACGCAACAGCATAATATCCTTTGAAAAAAAACATCTGTTACAGCTGATGCAAATATTCAGTTTGTCTTCTTCCTGTTTTCATGGAAGCAGACATTTTGTTAACAACCTGTGCTTGCCATTAAGCTTCTCTGCCATGGCAGTCAGGTGACACAGGGGAGATATCAAATTACAACTTGTGATTAGTCACAGATAAGGGGGGATTTGACAGGCTAAACTATCTAAATACATACAGGGTGCATTTCTCTGTTTCCTTCTGTCCTGTGCAAAAGTTCAGGTCCACTTTAATGCTGTTTGTGTCAGTGTTGTAGGAACAGGGGTGCAGAGCTTGTGACCTCAACTGGGCCCCTGCAACAGCTACCAGTTTTGCTTTTCATTGGTGTCACAGTAGTAATAATTACAGATGCGTGTGCTTTGAACAGTTGTAATCATTAATAAATTGTATCCCACTGTTTGATTATGTCTTCTGTGTGTTGCTCTCCTTAGGATGAAGGTTCAAGGGAAGGGGGGGGGGGGGGGGGGCTGGGATTAGAAGCACAATGCTAGTAGGGGTCTAGTAAACATTCTATGATGGGACCAAGGAAAAGTTTGCGCTGGGGTCCATGACCGTGCAGCGGCCCCACTGGTCTAAATCACTGACCTAGAATGAGTAGACTGAAGTGAGAGGACATACTGTACATAATTTACCAATACACTGTAAATAATTATCACCCAAAATTCTCGTTACTTGTGAATTTAGGTGTCACTTTCAAGTGAGTACTGTACTGGGTTAGCTTCTGGCTGAATAGAGTGTTTCTGTTCTTTTGACAGGTAAAATGGAGGGTAAGTAACTGGAGCTGCAGCCACCAAGGGGCCACCCTGCATGTCAGGAATTCTTGCTCAAGTACTTTTTACTGAATAGGTACTGACCCTAGCCAGGATTCAAACCCTGGTCTCCCATGTCTAAGGCAGAGCCCTTAACTAGTACACTATCCAACAGAATAACAGTGTAAGTTGCACACTGACGGACTCAAAGCGCTTGAGCTGCAGCCACAAGAGCGTGCTCAGTAGGCAGTATTAGTGTTAGGGAGTCTAGCCAAGGACTCCTTACTGAATAGGTGCTGGCTTACTGAACAGGAAGAGCCCAGTTCACCTGTGTCCATATTTACTGTATCTCTATTTAGGTGCCCTTCAAGGATCTGACTGCTTTGTGCTCTTTCCTCCTTCTTTACCAAAATGTTTACAGCTACAGCAATAGGGGGTGGATGCACACCGTCCGTTCTGCATCCACATGTAACAATTTTCGTGTCCGCACCCCATCCGTTCTGCAGCAGCAGCGTCGATCACATTTGCTCGTACATATTGCTGCTCACCTGCCCCGCCACCACCGAGCAATCCTTTTAACAGCCCGGGGGCCAGCAGAAGCATGCAGCGCTCCATAGGCTGCAGCAGGCCAATTCTCCCTAGCAACAGGGAAAATTTTCATTGGTCTAACATGAACCAATGAGAATTCTCCCTGTTGCTGAGGAATCCCATTGGTCTTTTGCAGACCAATGAAGATCCCCCCCGGCCACTGACAGAACTGTTTTGAAGGGACCGAGCGGTGGCAATGGGTGGCAGCGATGGGCGGGGGGACACGTGAGTATAATGTCACGGCGGCGATGGGGATGCGGTGAAACGGGCAACGCGGATGCAGCGCCTAGCCTAGTGAGAATGGACAGTGTCTTATCTCATAGACTTTCATTGGACACATTTTCCCTCCCGGTCCAGGAGATTGTGCCAAGTTGGGACTCTGCATTCCATCTTGTGTTCCATGGCACACGGATCTGTGTACAATCCGTGTTTTCTAACTAGTGGAGACGGATCCTTTTTTAGCATAGGATCAGATACGCACAGATACGTTTTTAAAGCAAGCATGAATCAGCCCTAACCCAGAACAATATGTAGAAGCTTTCCAGAGGCGCCAATAGCATAAAAGTCACTTAAACGAGCTTAAAACCGATGGGGCAGTGGTGGGCCTATCCCATCCATGCAGACAAAGCAAACAAAGGAAGGACTGTGGCATCAACAGTCAAACAACAATTTTATTTATACTCCACGGTAAAAATAGGCTAATAGTCACCTATTTTTACCGTGGAGTATAAATAAAATTGTTGTTTGACTGTTGATGCCACAGTCCTTCCTTTGTTTGCTTTGTCTGCATGGATGGGATAGGCCCACCACTGCCCCATCGGTTTTAAGCTCGTTTAAGTGACTTTTATGCTATTGGTGCCTCTGGAAAGCTTCTACATATTGCTAAGTCCACCCTTGGTGGAGGGTTGTACCCATCTTCTTCCCATCTACAGAGAGCGACTTTTAATCCTGAGTGGGGTCAGGTTAATCTCCCCACCTGCCTTCACAGTGGTTGCCTAATGGTAACCCTGGTTTGTGAGTATTAAATTGTTATATTACTCATTATTAATTATCATCTATACAATATCACACTATTGGGCTCTTGGTGTCCCCCCTCCCTTTATCTAACCCAGAACAAGTATGCAGAGAGATCACTTTGATCAAATTTGCTTGAGGAATTACTGTCCCCAATATGCCCAATTGCTCAACTTTCAATTCAATCTGCTCCAATGGCATTATTGGAACTGAGTTCAAAGAAAAATAAATCTGGGCAGTTTACTGCACAGAAGGTTGAGTGGGTGTGTGGTTTCCAATCAGCAGGTGGGAGGAGAAGCCGTGGTGGGTTGCAGTTTTCAGTTTCTATTTGAGAAACTGGTAGATTTGAAGAATGTCGATAGCTTACCATATCATGCAGTATGGCTAGCATAAACATAAACAGAACAATCAGAATTTTGATATAATTTTGGAAAACAATGACACATAGGGGAAAAACTACACATTTGATACTATTTATATTAAAGACATAAAATTCTACTCACATATACTGTCTCCAAAACCTGTATTACAGGCTGCTACAAATAAAATGTATTTTCTTATTCACTATCATCATCAGACTATATTATCTATAAATAAAATGCTGAAGTTGAAGTAAACAGTTGTATAGCACAGATGAAGGTTACATGGCTCATATTTTATCAGTGCAGTTCATTCTACGGTCCTCCTTGAGCTAGAACTGATTGAACTGTTCTTTTCATCCTGGCTGGGTACATTTTATTTGTTTATTGTAACTAGTTTTTTGCGTCCACCATGTTCTGCTAATGTTTAGCAACATGGCCTGTGGCCCTGAAGAGGTTTTCGACTCTATTTCAGAAGAGTTGCCGCGGCAACACAGATTTGCCCACTATCCATTAAGCAATAGATAAAACAGCTAGACATATTACCTTCATTACTTAAATTGTGCAGCAAAACAAATTAAATATGAAATTTTTCTGCTATGACACAACCCAGCCTTTTTCCTGTCACTAAAAAGACTTGTGGCTTGTCAAACTACAGATAACCAACACTGGGAATCCATCCCTCTGTTATACAGCTAGTCAATAATTCTATCATGATTCTACATTTTTACATTTAAAGGTACCATCAGACACAGGAAAATAACCAGATAAGTAATGCACAATCTGACTTCTAAATTTCATTGGCTGCAAAAACCTTGCCCAGGCATGTTCACTTGACAGTGTCGAGGAAGAAAGTTTTGAAACAGGATACCATGCATCTTGGACATGCCAATGGAAAAGCACCATATAAAATAAATGGCATCAGAGGCTTGGAAAAGGACTTGGGAATACCGGTTGATAACAAGTTAAGGTACCTTATTCAATATCAAGCAGAAGCACAGAAGCAGCTAAAGCAAATTGAATTCTGGGTTACGTAAGCAAGAAATAAAATCACTAGATGCTAGTATGCTACTCCCTCTGTA
The DNA here is from genome assembly GCF_040937935.1 of Hyperolius riggenbachi. Lineage (NCBI taxonomy): Eukaryota > Metazoa > Chordata > Amphibia > Anura > Hyperoliidae > Hyperolius > Hyperolius riggenbachi. The sequence goes on along the minus strand of NC_090649.1, from coordinate 369,222,320 downwards.
CAGATCATTTGTGAGGCCACATCTATGCTATACAGTTAGGGTATTGCACTATAGGAAAGACATTCAAGTTTTAGAACAGGTACAAAAATTGCCAGTTAACTTCTTCGGCAGTATTTTCGAGTGTAGCTCAGGGTTACTGTGAGCAGCAATTTGCTATTCTCTTGGAGACCACTGGGAGTGAGCAGTCGATCTCCAGTTTCACTCACACCCTGCGATCCAGCCACAGCAGCTCATCTTATCCGTGCCCTCTGAGGATTCATCACTATGCCAAGACCACCGTTAATCACATGACAACAGAGGGCGATCTCAGCATAAAGATTGAGAACGCATGAGGACAGGAGGATGACTTGCAGCATGTGCCCGAATTCAGGTGAGATGAGTGATCGACAGGCTCCGCTGCGCATTCTGCATATGGGATGTGGCACGGTGGCGTAATGGGCAGCACAGTGGCGTAGTGGTTGCTAACAAGCTCTGTGTTAGCGCTTTCGCCTTGCAGCACTGGTTCCTTGGTTCGTATACCAGCCAGGTCAACATCTGCAAGGAGTTTGTATGTTCTCCACGTGTCTGCGTGGGTTTCCTCCAGGCACTCCTATTTCCTCCCACATTCAAAAAAACATACATATAAGTTAACTGGCTTCCCTCTAAATTGGCCCTAGACTATGATACATGCACTACACGATATACACATAGCCATATGACTATGGTAGGGACTAGATTGTGAGCCCCTCAGAGGGACAGTTAGTGATGAAAATATACTCTGTACAGCGCTGCGTAATATGTTGGTGCTATATAAATACTTACATAAATAAAAATGGGGGGGGGGGTCACTCGGGTGACCTATACTGAAAGGGGTGGGGGCACCCTAACTACCTATATTGTGGGGAGCACTCTCTGGCTGCCAGCACAGGGGGCTACCTATAACTGGGGAAGCCTTTTCTGGCTACCTATACTAGGGGAACACTGCCTGGCTCCCTATAAAAGGGGGGGGGGGGCTCTCTGCTGATCCATACTTTGGGGACCTCTCTGCCTATCTATACAGGGGGAGGCACTTTTTGGCTACTCATAATGGAGGGTACACTTTGGCTAAATAATCTACAGGGCCGGTTCTAGTCTTTTGCAGCAAACTTGTGAAGATACGCCCCCCCCCCCCCCCTTTGAATTGGAATGATCGCACAGCACCTGACAATTTGCTCAGCACGTTATAGCTGTGGTGAGCTCCCCAAAAACACCCTCCGTATAAGTAGGAAGCCAGATATTGGTGCCCCCAGTATTAGTAGCTAGGTACAGTTGCCCCCAGTATAAGTTGGCCAGGCACTCTCTTCACTTCCTGTTTCTGCCTGGTGCTGCCCCCAGACTTCTGCCACCTGAGGAAGTCGCCTCACTTGGCATCATGGGCGGACCAGGCCTGCTAATCTAGGAGGGTACACTCTGGCTACCTAAACTTGGAGGTACTTTTTTGGCTTTCTAAACTGGGGAGCTCTCCGGCTGTCTATGCTTAGCAGTGTGCTTCTTTTCAGAAAAAACATTGAACTGCTTTTAGAAACTAAAATCTGGAAAGAATCATACCACTAAGGAGGTTAAATTAATCAAAGGGATGGAAGGTCCAAGGCAAACTGGGCTCATTTAGTTTAAAAAAAAAAGAGTACTGAGAGGTGACCTAATAAGCATATATAAATACATCCACCATAAAATCGTGGCAAGTACAGTATATTCCGTCGTATAAGGCGACTGGGCGTATAAGACGATCCCCCAAATTTTACAGTTAAAGTATAGAGTTTGGGATATACTAGCCATATGAGACTACCCCTCTTCCAACGCACACCAAATAAAAATGGAAAACAAATCATACATTGGTGCTATGAATGAACAGATACTGGTACTGTACTGTATGTGGTACCCAGTATATAACAGAATATAAGCGATTGACTGGTTGGATTGGTCAACTCTCCCTAAGTGGATTGGTCAGCTCTCCTTGTCTACCTGTTTATCAGAGTGCTATGGAAGAATAGATTGCGCTGTGCTCATAAAACACGCCTCTTTCACCCTTCTGGCCCACCCTTGTATCCTATTTACCTCCTTCTCTGCCTCTCAGATCTTGCACATGTGCACCTGCGCCGCTTCACTACAGTCCTCAGCAGCGAGATCTGAGAGGCGGTAACCTGATAGGGCGTATCACCCGGCATCAATGACACCCGGCGTATAAGACGACCCCTGACTTTTCAGATGATTTTCAAGGGTTAAAAAGTAGTCTTATACGCCAGGATATACAGTAAACTTTTTATCCTTAGAACTGTACCAGGGTTGCCAACCTAATTTCTAATTTTTTACGGACAAAAGGTCCAAAAAAGCAGGACACCCAAAATTTTGGACGGACAGGGGGCGGAGTTGGGGGCGGAGTCAAAAGCACACTTTTAAGTAGAGTTGTGGGTAGCGCTAAGCTCTGGGCATCGTCATTATTTTTAGTATTTATATAGCCAGGCCTGTGGAGTTGGACTCTGTGGATGTCATGTGACACAGGTGAGAGATCAGATTACAATTTGTGTTTAGACACAAATGTGGGGGAATTAGACAGGCTAAACTCTCTACGTACATACATACAGGGTGCATTTCTCTCTGTTTTCCTTCTGTCCTGTGCAAGAGTTCAAGCCCACTTTAAGTTCCAGCAGTGTGCCTGTGTTTATAGAAGGGGAAGCACTGTGTGTGACTGGATAGAATGCAAGCAGCTCAGTGACACAGAGAGCCCCAGGTTGCCCCGTTCACTCACTGTCCCTCAGTATAATGGTGGCAGACCAGCATGCAATGCTTTGTGACTGTCTTGCACTGTTAGAATGATTGGGGGGATGGGGTCCGTACAAGGCAAGTCCCAGCAGCATGCTCCTCTGTCTGACTGCCTGTCTCTGGCACTACAACAAGTGACAAGTCTCCCACAGCTCCCCAGCCCCAGGTTGACCCGTTCACTCACTGTCCCTCACTTCATTATAATGGTGGCGGTGCCTCTCTCACAGAGACTAGTGATACGGTGTGGTGTGGCCCTTTCTTTCCCTGGCGGCAGCGGCCGCTGCTGGTGCTGGCCTGGGCTCAAGTTAGTGGGCTTTGGGCTGCTTGCTGCTGCGACCTCCGTCCGTCCATGTCCGTGACTGTCCTCCTCGCGGTGAATGGCTGGGCCAGGCTGCCTGCATCACGTAGCTGCCCCTCTCTTATTGGGCAGCAGAGGTGCTGGTGCTAAAAAGGCGATCTGTCATTGGACAGGACTCAGGGGAGGAGGAGAGAGACTGAGGGAATGGGGATTGGAACAGAGTGAGCATGGCGCGCATGCGCAAAAGAGATTTGATGAGTTTATGTGCATTTGGACGGACGAGCAGGCAGGAAATACGGGCAGTACGGACAGCTGTTTTTTCAGAGGATTTTTACTGACAGTCCGTCTTTTTACGGACGGTTGGCAACCCTGAACTGTACACAGAACAAAAAACCACTATCTATGCATGGAGCTAAGGAGATTATACCAATTCTTGATGCTAGATACACACAATACAATTTTCTGGCAGATTTACCTGCCAAATCGATTTTTTCCAATATGTTCGATCTGAATTTTGATCGATTTGTCGATCGATTTCTGTTAACTTCTATGGAAATCGATCAGAAAATCGAAATTCAGATTGGTCATGTTGGAAAAAATCTATCTGGCAGGTAAATCTGCCAGAAAATTGTATCCTGTGTACATAGCATTGGAAATGTGTTCTTTATGGAAAGACTGGTTAAGGTGTGGAATACAGGGAGTGCAGAATTATTAGGCAAATAAGTATTTTGACCACATCATCATCTTTATGCATGTTGTCTTACTCCAAGCTGTATAGGCTCGAAAGCCTACTACCAATTAAGTATATTAGGTGATGTGCATCTCTGGCAAGTCAAAAATAGTGAGATATCTTGCAGAGGGATGCAGCACTCTTAAAATTGCAAAGCTTCTGAAGCGTGATCATCGAACAATCAAGCGTTTCATTCAAAATAGTCAACAGGGTCGCAAGAAGCGTGTGGAAAAACCAAGGTGCAAAATAACTGCCCATGAACTGAGAAAAGTCAAGCGTGCAGCTGCCAAGATGCCACTTGCCACCAGTTTGGCCATATTTCAGAGCTGCAACATCACTGGAGTGCCCAAAAGCACAAGGTGTGCAATACTCAGAGACATGGTCAAGGTAAGAAAGGCTGAAAGACGACCACCACTGAACAAGACACACAAGCTGAAACGTCAAGACTGGGCCAAGAAATATCTCAAGACTTTCTAAGGTTTTATGGACTGATGAAATGAGAGTGAGTCTTGATGGGCCAGATGGATGCGCCCGTGGCTGGATTGGTAAAGGGCAGAGAGCTTCAGTCTGACTCAGACGCCAGCAAGGTGGAGGTGGAGTACTGGTTTTGGCTGGTATCATCAAAGATGAGCTTGTGGGGCCTTTTCGGGTTGAGGATGGAGTCAAGCTCAACTCCCAGTCCTACTACCAGTTTCTGGAAGACACCTTCTTCAAGCAGTGGTACAGGAAGAAATCTGCATCCTTCAAGAAAAACATGATTTTCATGCAGGACAATGCTCCATCACACGCGTCCAAGTACTCCACAGCGTGGCTGGCAAGAAAGGGTATAGAAGAAGAAAAACTAATGACATGGCCTTCTTGTTAACCATATCTGAACCCAATTGAGAACCTGTGGTCCATCAAAAAATGTGAGATTTACAAGGAGGGAAAACAGTACACCTCTCTGAACAGTGTCTGGGAGGCTGTGGTTGCTGCTGCACGCAATGTTGATGGTGAACAGATCAAAACACTGACAGAATCCATGGATGGCAGGCCTTTGAGTGTCCTTGCAAAGAAAGGTGGCTATATTGGTCACTGATTTGTTTTTGTTTTGTTTTTGAATGTCAGAAATGTATATTTGTGAATGTTGAGATGTTATATTGGCTTCACTGGTAAAAATAAATAATTGAAATGGGTATATATTTGTTTTTTGTTAAGTTGCCTAATAATTATGCACAGTAATAGTCACCTGCACACACAGATATCCCCTAAAATAGCTAAAACTAAAAACAAACTAAAAACTACTTTCAAAAATATTCAGCTTTAATATTAATGAGTTTTTTGGGTTCATTGAGAACATGGTTGTTGTTCAATAATAAAATTATTCCTCAAAAATACAACTTGCCTAATAATTCTGCACTCCCTGTATCTAACCACAGGGTGTAATTATGGAGAATTTTATACCTGAAGGGCATTCACAGTTATGGTGTCGAAAGATGGTAGTTCGTGAGGTTAACCTTGATGGATGCATGTCTTTTTTCAACCTAGATAACTACATAACCATTTATTAGCTAACTTTAAGGCCCGGTTCACACTTGCGGTGGCCCTCCGGAATCGCCGTGCCGGAGCCGCACCGCTTGCAGAACGGACGGAACGGACGCACGGCATAGCAATGAAAGCCTATGCGTCCGTTCACATGCGTCTGTTCTGCCGAACCGGATCCGGACTCCGGCCTCCGTTCCAACATGCGCTATTTTTTCATCCGGCTCCTCCGGCAGCCGTATCCGGGGCGGAGCCGGACTGCACCATCCGGCCAATACAAACCAATGGGAACCGGAGAGCGCACAACACACTGGCTGAGAAATCCGGATGTTCTACCCCACTTCCTATGGGGATTGTTGCGGCGATATTGGATGGGGACACATGGGCAAGCATTTTGGAGTGGAGCAGCACAGCTGGATCCGGATCCGGAGATGTTGGCAGCATGTCGCAGGTGGAGGTGAGTGCTAAACAGCAGAGGGCCTGATTCCACAGGTCCCCCTTCTGCTGACCTCCCAGACCCCAACTTTTTTTTTGTTTTTAACGTAACTTTTGCCAAACGGATCCGGATCGCATCCTGATGGACACCTGATGCAACCTGACCGGATCCGGATCGGATCCGGATCAGAACCGTACGGTTCCGATCCGGATCCGGTCCGGATCCGGTCAGGTCATCCGGTCCGTTTGGCAAACAACCGCAAGTGTGAACCGGGCCTTAAGGACCACTGTCACGAATAGTGTTTTTTCTACAGCAGATTAGTGCTGGTGCATTACAGGCAGAAGTGACCAGCAAATTGTTTGTTTGTTTTTTTACTGTTACACATAATAAATAAAAACGTACTTCTACTATGAATCTGTTCCTTCATTTGCATCGGCGACGTGGGACGTACTAACACTGGGAGGGGTACATAAACTGTGATATTTCAGAGGTACACTGCCTCTCCCCCCCTGCATTGACCGTTCCTAACGAGCTTTGTGTCAGCTGCTTGGAACGCCTGTCATGTTGACATAGGAAGGCTGTGGAGGAATCCCATTTGTACAGACACTGCTAGGGGCAACTATCGAGTCTCTGAGACTTATGCATGCGCTGTGTGCACCGCATAAAATTTTCTAACATGCGACTTTAACGTCGCACTGTGAAAGAGGCCTAAGGGAATCAGCCAGGTGTGTTGTGAATAAGTCTTAATAAATTTCACCTGCCTAGTCCTAGTCAGAAGATCTGTGCTCACAGAGAGATACTGGCTGCTGCCCTACAGCTAATTGATGGGTATGTTTGGATGATGATGGGATCGGGGAGGAGTTTGGACAGTTTCTGTCATCTCAACAGAAAGAGAAGCTGCAGAATTCGGACAGCCAGGAACATTTAATATAACATGTGCATGGCTGATAACTGCAAATCTACTATTATACTTACATACTTCTTGGTATTAACCTCCCTGGCGGTAAGCCCGAGCTGAGCTCGGGCTACGTCGCGCAGGAGGATTTCTCAGGCCCTGCTTGGCCGATTTACTTACTTTTTTTTTGTAACACGCATCTAGCACTTTGCTAGCTGCGTGTGCATTCCGATCGCCGCCGCTCCGCGCTCGATCGCCGGTGTTTGCCTCGCCGCGCCCTCCCCCCAGACCCCGTGCGCTGCCTGGCCAATCAGTGCCAGGCAGCGCTAAGGGGTGGATCAGGACTCCCTTAGACGTCACGACGTCCATGACGTCGGTGACGTCATCCCGCCCCGTCGCCGTTTTTTGAACGGGATTTCCTGATCAAAGATCGCCGGAGGCGATCGAAGCAGGCGGGGGGATGCCGCTGTACAGCGGCTATCATGTAGCGAGCCCTAGGCTCGCTACATGATATAAAAAAATAAATATTTAAAAAATAGTGTTGCGCTGCCCCCTGGCGGTTCCTAATAGACCGCCAGGGAGGTTAAAATGCATGGAGGGACATGGCCTCTTGAACAATTCCTCTCCAGTCTCCTCTATCAATCACTCTATTTCTTCATCTTGTAATTCCTATCTTCTTCCCATTCCCCTCAACATCATCAAACCAGCTTATTCTCTACCTTTTTCTGAAGTGACAACCTCCTACTTACAGCACTGTCTTCTGTCATCCTCTCTATGGCCCCGATCCAATTCAGTTTTTCTCCATGTAGGGGGCTTTGCTATTTAACCGCAAATATTGGCGCCCATTGACTTAAATGCAATTTGCCAAATTTGTACAGTCAAATCAGGTGTATTTCGGGTCTACAGTAATGACCAGAATCCAAACAACACTATTTAAGAGCATTACTCAGGCGAATAGTAGATTTTCAATTGAGCATTGCTTTTGTGTCCAGGGCAATGGGGATCAAGATTTTGTGGTGTGGAGTTGGAATACCGCTATTTCTGGCGCACATTTTTACATGTGCGTAAATGGGGAGCCCAAGCAGGAGCTTTGGAGAACCTTTTCCCGGGGGCTCCAGTGTTCTCTATTACAAAAAGCAGAATTGAGTGGCGGCGGCAGTCTCAACTGGTCTGGTAGGTTGGCACAGATAGATGATGCCAGGTGAGCCTGGTATGTAGTGGCAGATGTTGGGTGAGCCCGTTGCCTGGGGCTGAAGTGGCATGTGCAGTAGTAGTAGCAACGGGGAGCAGCGGCCAGGAGGGGCTTTATCTATTGAAATTAAAGGAGAAGACAGATGAAAGAAGCAAGACGTAAGAGAATAAAGAAAAGACAGAAGAAAAACAAGAATACCGAACAATGTTTTTTCCCCTTTTCCCCAAGTGTACTTTGTTCACTGAATAGGTATAGGTACAAAAATGACCCTTGATATCAATTTGACAGGAAGGGGACAGATATCTGGGGGTCCCTTTATTAAAGCACTTAACGCTAGCGAGTTTGGGAATTGGATCCGGCCCAGTGTCTTTCTTTTGGTACTAATCTGCAACTTCTCGTTAACCTGGCCATACATTTATAGATTTTCACTTAATGTTCCACAACCATTTATTCCTTTATCAGTAGAATCAATTCAGACAGGATCAATTCCTACCACACACAGCACATAGATGTAGGGATGGTCGGAAATGCCAATTTCCGATTCCGCGGTAATTCCGCATTCCGCCATTGCCAATTACCGATTCCGCTTTCCGGTACCAATTTCCGCATCCCAATGCGGAATTTCCGCCGGAAATCGCGGAAATTCCGGCCGACTTTAACATAGATTTTCTCAAAAACTATAAGGTCTTTTTGAAAACTTTTTTTTGCATCTTATTCAGAAGATTCTGTTTAATAATCCCTGAAAATTTGGTGTTTCTAGGACTTACGGGGGCTTTGCTATTAACCACTACAGTCGGCTGATTTTTACTGTAATATAAATGCAGAAAATAGGCAGATGCAGATTTTCTGCATTTTACTTTACAGTAAAAATCTGCCGACTTTAGTGGTTAATAGCAAAGCCCCCGTAAGTCCTAGAAACACCAAATTTTCAGGGTTTATTAAACTCAATCTTGTGAACAATATGCAAAAAAAAGTTTTCAAAAAGACATTATAGTTTTTGAGAAAATCGATGTCAAAGTCAGGCAGAATTTCCGCGATTTCCGGCGGAAATTTCCGCGATTTCCGGCGGAAATCCGCCTAACACACTTGCATTACCGATTTCCGCATTCCGATGCGGAAATGCAAATTCCGATCGGAATTTTGGAAATTGCATTTCCGCGGAATCCGAATGAGCATCCCTACATAGATGTACAATAGATTCCAGCAGGGCCGCTGCTACACCGCACCCCTGATCAACCTAGATTTTCAGTCCTCTCCGACCAATACCTTCCATTGATTTTTGGTCAAACTCGATTAGAATGTGATCGATAAGACATGTTAAGGGAACCGATTACCATCCAATTTGATCAAAGTGATCTAATCTGTAGGGAATTTGAAAATCTTCCCCTCCCATCTCCTTAGAAACTCCTCATACCCATCTATCAAAGTCCATGTTTCAGCACCATAGGTTACTATTGGTTTTACTACTTTACAATAATGTACTATTAGTTTCAGATTTCTACTGAGGACGATGTGATTTAAACAGTTGCAGCAGAGCAAAATAACTTCCATTACTAACTGATATCTTCACATTAATCTTGTGTCTCATATCACTGCTGTCTATTATAACAGTTCCAAGATATTTGAAATTTTTGCTGAACCTGTGCAGTATATGACTGTTCAGATGGACAGCTCTGTTTATTGTTTTCTGTATTTCCCTGAAAACAGCCAGCTTCAAACATATCTCCTCTCAACTTTTAGTTAACCCTAGGAGGTTATCTTCAAGTTCCTTCAGCCTTCGGGATAGCATTACTAACACAAGCGCCATACCTACATTACCGTGCGGCTCCTATGGCGACGTGTGGTGGATGGAAGTCATGTAAGTCTATGGCGATACGTGTGTTTTTAAACAGACTGATGCGGTTTTACACATCGCACATGAGTGGAAGTGTATTTTAGCAATATGCTTCCACGCACATCCTCGATTCACCAACAGGAAGTGAGCGTCACTTCCTGCCTGGCCAGCTGCCAGACGGGGATTACCGTCTACTAATGCGATAATCCCCGAATGCCTGTTTTTGGTGGTGTAGTGCACCTATAGATGTACAATAGATTCCAGCAGGGCCGCTGCTCCACTGCACCCCTGATCAACCTAGATTTTCAGTCCTCTCCGACCAATACCTTCCATTGATTTTTGGTCAAACTCGATTAGAATGTGATCGATAAGACATGTTAAGGGAACCGATTACCATCCAATTTGATCAAAGTGATCTAATCTGTAGGGAATTTGAAAATCTTCCCCTCCCATCTCCTTAGAAACTCCTCATACCCATCTATCAAAGTCCATGTTTCAGCACCATAGGTTACTATTGGTTTTACTACTTTACAATAATGTACTATTAGTTTCAGATTTCTACTGAGCGACGTGTGGTCCTATCGTGCACCTATACTTATAATTGCACAATCATTAGTATAGTATTTTAAAAACCCTGTCTCACAATAAAGTGCTAAGTGCATAAATACTAATTAACATTATTTTAAAAATGCTCATGCTAAAGTGCATATAGACCAAATGATGCACATATACAGGAAAAAAGATAAGATCAATAGGAACAATGAGTTCTGAGGTCAGACCCATTGAATATATTAAAAAGCCACCACCACAATCGATATAGCACCAAAAAGTTGCTAATATATTTAAGGCAAGTGAAAACCCCAAATATAAGTAATGTAAACTGAAAGCAAATAAGACCCCACAGAATAATACATTCAAATGTGGCGTGCAACTGTGTAGCATAGAGAGCCAGAGTCAAAGGTGAACAGTGAGAAATAGAAAGGAATACTTACCCAGTAAGACCTCACGGAGTAATGCAGCCAAATATGGCGTGCAACAAAGTAGCGTACAGAGCCTGAGTCAAAGGCGCACAGTGGAGGGAGTACCAATAGGTGTAGAGAAGCGTCGTCCGTCGGGCCACGCCGCACTGCACGACTAGTTTCGAACGAGTCTATTTCTTTTTTTCCTATATATGTGCATCATTTGGTCGATATGCACTTTAGCACAAGCACCTTTTTTGAAATAATGTTAATTAGTATTTATGCACTTAGCATTTTATTGCGATACAAGGTTTTTATAATACTATACTAATTATTGTGCTATATGAGTAACAACTGCATTATTTATATCTATATCGATATTTATCCAATTGCAATAGGTGGATGGTGACATTTATGTGATTTTTTTTGTACAATATTGTATACATTACATACACTAACCAAGTATGGTTACACATTTCTGACGAGGCTAGTCAGAACCATACAGATTTTCCTTGGTTTGTGTGATGTGTATATTTGGACATACCAGATATATCATGGTAGAAGAGGTCCTTAGAGCCACGCCCTGTTATTAGTTAATTTTAATTATCCCTTTTAACAATATATTTAAAGTGACACTGAAGCAAAAAAAAAATAGTATGGATAATTAATAGAACATTATTAGCAAAGAAAAGAGTCTAATTTTTATTTTCAGGTACCGTATTTTTCGGACCATAAGACGCACTTTTTCTCCCCCAAAAGTGGGGGGGGGGGGGAAGTACCTGCGTCTTATGGTCCAAATGTATCAATTGGGGCCAGCGCCAGGAACCCACACATACACTGCGGTCAGATAGCTGATCCCTGCCGCCCACCGCACAATGCCACAGCGTATCACTCCCTTTAATTGCAATTTTCACGTGGCCTCCTCCCATAGTCCTGCTTCAGATGCCGGTAGCCGATGTGGGTGCGCTGTCCATCACGGCCGCTGCAGCGCCAGACACGCTGACCCCTGCCGTCACACTTCCACTTGGCCTGATGTTTCCGGGGTCAGGGTCGGCTGTCCGGCGCTTTTACAACAAGTTTCCCCCTCCAGAGGACTGGCTCACTCTTTCTGCGCTGTCAGTCATGGGCAAAAATGCTGATCCCTGCCGTCCATCGCACAGCGGGATCGCTCACTCTCTCTCTGGGCTTCCGTCTTCACATGTCCCTATGAGAAGCCGCCAGCCAATCAGGTGGGGGCCGATAGTCCTGCGGGCAGGAGCAGGCTCTGCCGTTCTAGCCAATCACTGCACTCGCTGAGATCAGCGAGTGCAGTGATTGGCTAGAACGGCAGAGCCTGCTCCCGCCCGCAGGACTATCGGCCCCCACCTGATTGGCTGGCGGCTTCTCATAGGGACATGTGAAGACGGAAGCCCGGAGAGAGAGTGAGCGATCCCGCTGTGCGATGGGCGGCAGGGATCAGCATTTTTGCCCATGACTGACAGCGCAGAAAGAGCGAGCCAGTCCTCTGGAGGGGGAAACTTGTTGTAAAAGCGCCGGACAGCCGACCCTGACCCCGGAAACATCAGGCCAAGTGGAAGTGTGACGGCAGGGGTCAGCATGTCTGGCGCTGCAGCGGCCGTGATGGACAGCGCAACCACATCGGCCACCCGCATCTGAAGCAGGACTGTGGGAGGAGGCCACGTGAAAATTGCAATTAAAGTGAGTGATACACTGTGGCATTGTGCGGTGGGTGGAGATCTGATTGGCTGGGTTTTCCCGGGCATCTGAAGGGGGCCATGTGGGAGATGGAGTAGCAGGCCATAGGACATCCACATAACAGAGAGGGGGACACAGAATAAATACACGAAGGCCATAGGGGGACACAGGGCTGAGATAGGGGGGACAAAACAAGGGCTGAGTAGCACAAGGAGGGACACAAAAGGTACAAGGTAGACATAATTTGGGGGGAAAGGTCCATAAGATGCCCCTGTGCCATGGACGCAGCAGGATAAGTATAGATTTATTTTTTTTCCTGATTTTTGTCCACAAAACCTGGGTGCGTCTTATGGTCCGGAGCGTCTTATGGTCCGAAAAATACGGTATATAGCTTTTTATTCTATAACATTGCTTCACTTCAGAAAGCAGCAATGTAGCCGACCCAAATTGGGTTTGAGAGCTCAGAGAATCTCTTTTGCATAGATAACAACTGAAGTTTCTTAAAGAGGCACTATGGCGAAAAATTTTAAAATTTAAAATATGTGCAAACATAGACATTTTTTCAAAACATACGTTTTTTTCCAGAATAAAATGAGCCATACATTACTTTTCTCCTATGTTGCTGTCATTTACAGTAGGTAATAGAAATCTGACAGAAGCGATGGGTTTTGGACTAGTCTATCTCTTCATAGGGGATTCTCAGCAAGGCTTTTATTCTTTATAAAGATATTCCCTAAAAAGGGTTTAAACAATGATCCTGGCCAGCTTCCCTGCTCGCTAAACAGTTTTTTGGCAGTTGAACAGAGCAACTGCCATTCACTAAGTGCTTTTGAAAATAAACAAAACCCTGAGAATCCACCATAAGGAAATGAGCTAGTCCAAAACCTGTCGGTTCTGACAGATTTCTACTACCTACTGTAAGTGACAGCAACATAGGAGAAAAGTAATTTATAGCTCATTTTACTCTGGAAAAAAATTTACTTCTTATTGGCATATGTTTGCACATATTTTAAATTTTACAATTTTTCATCATAGTGCACCTTTAACTCTTCCTTTACTGGAAACAATATGAGACTCATATCTGTGCTACTAATGTTCAATTTCTTAAGCTGTACTACACATACAAATTATTCATTATATCATAAGTTTATTTTCACTTCAGATTCCCTTTACTAAAGACTGATATTTAATATATCATTGGTTGTGTTTTGTGAATGAGACCTATTAGTCTCAAGATTGATTAAAGAGTTCTGTTTCTCTTACTTGAGTACAATGTATCGCAACAAGGTATTCTTTGGAAATAAAGGTGTATTTTATATGTTTGTACAATAATTACAAGCCCCTTATTTGCTAAAATAACTGTAATATACATTCATTATGTACGTATTAAAAATCTCAGACCCTAAGGTAACTCTTTATGCATCTTTTTAAACTGTCACCTTTTTTAACATTTTTTTTGGTAGCTACGAGGGAGGGGTGAGAAGATAATAAGATTTTATTTTTTTTTAACTTTCATTTTACTTTTTGGACACTAGATAGCTCTATATACTCTCCTAGAAGTTATCAGGAAGTGTGTTTTTTTAACTACATGTGTACTTTCACTTTTATGAATCAACATGCCTCGTTATTCGAGGTATGTTGATTCACTTAGGACCCGTTTCCACTAGAGCGAATCTGCATGCAGTTTCGCATAGCCAATATAAATCAATGGGCCTGTTTCCACTTATCAGAAATTCTGTGCGGTGGACTGTGCAGAGAAAATCTGCACAGCAGAGCCATCAGAATTTGCACACCGCAAGGCTAGTGTGCGATTCGCCTGTAATGTATTTAATAGGAAATATGCCTGCATTTTCGCTATGCGAATTTTCCATGCAAATTCACATACGTTTTAGCTTAAAAACAATGTAAAAGCACACAGGCACAGACATGGTTAAATTCGCATACTTACAAACAGATGCAAATTTTAATGCGTTTTCGTGTTAAAATTCGCATACAAACGCATACGAATCCGCATCCACATGCAAATTCGTTTTCACGTTTTTCGCAAACAGAATTGCACTGCACTAGTGGAAACGGGCCTTTACAGGGTCTTTGGGTAGCTCGGGAAACACCTGTTCCACTTCACAAATCGACCCCCTGTAAGTGCCGCTGGGACCAAGCAGCAGGAGCGCGGACCTGCCGCATCAACACTGGACGTGCATACGCATCTAGATAGACTTGCGTGACTTGCGTGGCTCCTATCTGGACAACTATAGTCATCAAGATGCAATTAAGAGGTTAATATACTCAATTTATTTTCTATGTCACCCTTCCTGCACATTTGTATATTTAAAGGGGTTTTGCCTCTTTTGAGGTTTGTATCATCATATTTAATTTCTTAATCTGATTTTTTTCCTAAACAGCATTATAAAAGTTAATTAACTGTTTATACGTAATCCTTATCAGAAAAAAACTGCTTCCAGCAGTATATCTAAAGCATGTCTACTTCATTAGAACACGATCTATTTGATTTCTAGTGACTCCAACTGGCGAGCACTATGTGATTTCTAATATATTTTCCTCAGACTTTTGCTCTTGATAATCATGTTATTTCCCATTGCCAAATTGATCAGCTGAAGTCCATTATTTTTGTTGAATCATGGAGGCTCTCTTTACCTGCTGTTTTCCTAAAAGCATTCTCTCTGCCAACTTAAGCAATGAAATCTCCCATAATCACCTTGACATCACACGTTTTGCAATAGGCTGTAATTCTGGTTCCAGGTTGTCTTTTTGAACTTCCATAGACTTTTCTGTATCCATATATAAAAAGGAGATGTTGAAGAAATGTGTACATGTAAAAATGTTGCCCGGTAACAAGGGCGCTGGATATAGCTGCTAATAGAATATCCGTAAAACTACTGCTTTTGTTGTTCCTTTACATAGTACAGTTTATAAAAGGAGAATTATCTGCACTCATGCCCCACCAGTGTGTGCTAGGGCTGTTATAATGTACTAATTGTAGAAGGGAAGGGAGTCAGCCCTTAAATGATAGCACTACACCCAATATATGCAATATACAAAAAGTTTATTATCTAGTCTGCAACACTACATACGGTATATCTACTATATCTAAAACCAATTAAAAATTGATGAGGCACCAAGCCAATATAATATATTAAAATAATTATATATATATATGTATATATATATAAATATATATATATTTATATATATATATATATATACATACAGTATATATATATATATATATATATATATATATATATATATATATATATATATATATATATATATATATATATATATATATACATATACAGTGGGTTGCAAAAGTATTCGGCCCCCTTGAATTTTTCTACATTTTGTCACATTACTGCCACAAACATGAATCAATTTTATTGGAATTCCATGTGAAAGACCAATACAAAGTGGTGTACTCGTGAGAAGTGGAACTAAAATCATACATGATTCCAAACATTTTTTACAAATCAATAACTGCAAAGTGGGGTGTGCGTAATTATTCAGCCCCCTTTGGTCTGAGTGTAGTCAGTTGCCCATAGACATTGCCTGATGAGTGCTAATGACTAAATAAAGTGCACCTGTGTGTAATCTAATGTCAGTACAAATACAGCTGCTCTGTGACGACCTCAGAGGTTGTCTAAGAGAATATTGGGAGCAACAACACCATGAAGTCCAAAGAACACACCAGACAGGTCAGGGATAAAGTTATTGAGAAATTTAAATCAGGCTTAGGCTACAGAACATTTTCCAAAGCCTTGAATATCCCAAGGAGCACTGTTCAATCGATAATTCAGAAATGGAAGGAGTATGGCACAACTGTAAACCTACCAAGACAAGGCTGTCCACATAAACTCACAGGCCGAACAAGGAGAGCGCTGATCAGAAATGCAGTCAAGAGGCCCATGGTGACTCTGGACAAGCTGCAGAGATCTACAGCTGAGGTGGGTGAAGCTGTCCATGTGACAACTATTAGTCGTGCACTGCACAAAGTTGGCTCTTATGGAAGAGTGACAAGAAGAAAGCCATTGTTAACAGAAAAGCATAAAAAGTTCTGTTTGCAGTTTGCCACAAGCCATGTGGGGGACACAGCAACCATGTGGAAGAAGGTGCTCTGGTCGGATGAGACCAAAATGGAACTTTTTGGCCAAAATGCAAAACGCTCTGTGTGGTAGAAAAATAACACTGCATATCACTCAGAACACACCATCCCCATTTTCAAATATGGTGGTGGCAGCATCATGCTCTGGGGGTGCTTCTCTTCAGCAGGGACAGAGAAGCTGGTCAAAGTTAATGGGAAGATGGATGGAGCCAAATACAGGGCAATCTTGGAAGAAAACCTCTTAGAGTCTGCAAAAGACTTGAGACTGGGGCGGAGGTTCACCTTCCAGCAGGACAACGACCCTAAAGATAAAGCCAGGGCAACAATGGAATGGTTTAAAACAAAACATATCCATGTGTTAGAATGGCCCAGTCAAAGTCCAGATCTAAATCCAATCGAGAATCTGTGGCAAGATCTGAAAACTGCTGTTTTCAAACGCTGTCCATCTTATTTGACCGAGCTGGAGCTGTTTTGAAAAGAATAATGGGCAAGGATTTCAGTCTCTAGATGTGCAAAGCTGGTAGAGACATACCCTAAAAGACTAGCCGCTGTAATTGCAGCAAAAGGTGGTTCTACAAAGTATTGACTCAGGGGGCTGAATAATTACACACACCCCACTTTGCAGTTATTGATTTGTAAAAAATGTTTGGAATAACATTGGATTTTCGTTCCACTTCTCATGTGTACACCACTTTGTATTAGACAATTGTAAAGAGGCGCCCTAATCGTAGATAAAAGCATCTAAAAACAGTTTAAAATTGACAAAAACGTGAGGTAGCTTACCTCAATGACGACAAATATTTGTAATAAACAAAAGATTTATTATAGCACAGGCAACGCGTTTCGCGGGTCCAAGCCCGCTTCCTCAGGCCAATACAAGTGCCAAGCTAAATGAAATATTTAGCCAAGGGAGCCACTTTGTATTGGTCTTTGACGTGGAATTCCAATAAAATTGATTCATGTTCGTAGCAGTAATGTGACAACATGTGGAAAACTTCAAGGGGGCCGAATACTTTTGCAAGCCACTGTGTATATATATATATATATATATATATATATATATATACACATAGACTCATACACATATCGAAAAAGTGTATCTATAATGGCCACCAAGATGCTAAATTTTGAGCTATCCTGGGCCAAGAACCCGGGTTCATGTATCAAAGCTACTGATACTTAGCCAGGCCAAGGATGAGGAGGACAAATGGTGTGGTGCCAAGAAGAACCCCCGGTGGACTGCTCCACCGGTATCACGGCCGTCACGTCGCTTTTTCAAAGAGTGGGGGGATCTGCTGTTTGAAAAAGCGGCGTGACGGCCGCGATACCGGTGGAGCAGTCCACCGGAGGTTCTTCTTGGCACCACACCATTTGTCCCCCTCATCCTTGGTCTGGCTAAGTATCATTGCTATCTTACCTCTTCTGTGTCCCACCATTTGGTCATAATGTTCTGTTCTCACTCAGAGTTCTTATGTTTAAGGGTTGATCACTATTGCCTATACATATATGCTTTATACAGTTTAGCAGCTGTTGTTAATTTATTTTTGTGTATTTTCTATATTCACTGTTGTGCACTTTAATTAGCTTTGATACATGAACCTGGGTTCTTGGCCCAGGATAGCTCAAAATTGAGCATCTTGGTGGTTATTACATAGTACAGGACGGGATGCTTAACAGATAGCCCAGTGACATGTCTGTACAGCATTTATTTTATGCTGGGTTCACACAATTCAATTTCCCATCACATTTAGGGATAATATCATGAGAAGTTGTATCATGTACATATCCAAACTGCTCCCAATCGATAGCTGGATCGATTTTCACATAACAGGAGCAGATAGGACATGTTAAAAATAATTGTCCGCTTCATGTAAATTTGATAGGAAATGGCATTGTGTGTATTTAGCATTCAACTGTCATCCAAAATGATCACAAATGTTCCAGCTCTTTTGTAAATTGTGAATGAGCAGTAAAGAGAAGAGGAAAGGCATCTTCTAAACACTATCATAAAAATTGGTCTCTTAGGTAAAGATAGTTATCATAACATGTAAAATCCCTTGAAAATGTTCAGGTACTTTTAAAGATAATTGCTTAACTTCTGAGAAAACACAGATAACACAGTAGAAAAAAAATCTTGCTCAAAACATATTCATTTGGTTAAGTCAACATACCTGACTGCAGCCAAAGAAGGCACTTGGATGCGGGTACAAAGTCAAATTTAATGATTCTGAGTTCTTGGATGGTTCACAGTTTTCAAATGCAATATTCATTGTATTGGAAAACTACGTATGTAACATCTGGCAGCAGCAGTACCCAGCCAATGTTATACATTAAAGGAACAGAATGATATTACTGAATATTTTGGAATCATGAAATATATTTTTTATGTGAGCTTACTGAGCTACTCCTTCAACCTGAAAATTATTTTTTAAGCAAGCATTGATTTCATTGGGGTGCTTCCTCCAACTTTACATTCCCCAACCCTCATTTTTTTTTTTTATAGGGACAATGTTTTGAGTGCATTTGGAAATCTCCATTTCTCTTGCAGTGTGATCCACTTACCTACAGAAGACCTAAAGATCTGAGTGGGGAGGTGTTTTTCCTCACTTGCCTCATATTTGAGTTGTCTTGAAGCCCATGTTCATGATTACACCAATCTGCATACATTTGAAGCAGTTAAATACAATATGCGGGGCTCTTCTGCTCTCTGTGTTGTGTTTTTTTGTTGTTGTTGGTTTTTGTTTTTTGTTTTTGTTTTGCATTTTTCTGTTTCTTCGGACTACTTCTCCTATACATCCTTGGTATGGCTAAACTGCTTTCCCACTACTACATTCTGCAGTAAATACAGTATATTTAATTTTGCACCACATAATATGCATTAAAACAGCTATGTGGACATTTGAAATACACATATGATAATTTGTTTACCTGAGGAAACACTGTTTAGTGTTATGATTCACACAGTCCTGCCACTCTGCCTAGCCAGATAAGATAACAATGACACTGATGTTGCTATTCAATACATTTTACCTGTTTCTCTCGCTTGGACACATCTTCTAAGGTTTTCTTAAGTGTCTTCAGCTCACTGGTGATGACATCTATATAATTGCCGTTTTTCTCTTTTTCCTCCTTTGCTTCTCGTTCTGTGAAGTCTAGCTCTGATTTTACAGAAAGTAACCTCTTCTCAGTTTTTCCTTTTACTCTCTCGAGATGTTCCAGGGATTTGTTCAGCTGCCCAATGGCTTTGTCTTGTTCCATTGTTTTAATCTAAAGGTAGATTAGGACAAACAGATGTTTGAGGCTGGATTTAAGCAACCTCTACGTTAACTATCCATAAATTAAGCAGCTGCTACAAGATGCTTAAATGCCGAATTGAAAGAGAAAACCTGTGGACATTTTGCTGCCCCAGTATGACACTGCATAAGAAGCACTTAACATCATTATCACTCATGCAAGATTACCTCTAGCTTTGTGTTAACAAATATGTGAACAGTGTGTCAGATTGCAAGGGTACATAGAAAATCAACACAGTAAACTTTATTCTCTGCTGATGTTATCCTGACCTCTAGTGTTCCATTTTCTGATTTCTAAGTGGCAGATACACGACAATATTAAAGCTCTGCTTCAACTTCAGATTTCTTAATGCATATGATAGCAAATTTGAATTAATTAGCAATGCACAAAGTTTTGTAAGATGCATATCTGTCTACCCCTGATAATGTGCAAGACTGAAACTGAACAGATTTGGCATCATCTCTGCTGAAACCTTATATTTGTACTGTATTCTGCTGTACAGTATATGTGATTTTACATACAGAGTCCTTCTCATAGGGGCCCATGGTGGAGGTAATCCAGTTACACCGGCAGCTGATGTGGTGGTTGTTCTAATGGTGAGCAAGGTAAAGGACATAAGGAAGTGCAGTGGCGGCTCGGTTCAGAACCATGGGCGGCATGCCAGGCAAGGAGGAAGGGCCCTCTTGTATTCTCATGCCGTTGCATGACTCACTACCATGCGTCCTCCTTCAAGCCAGAAAGAGAAAGCATGGTAGTGAGTCGTGGAACGCGGCTCACAGTTCGGCTATGATGCTGAATGGAGCGCACACTATCCTACAGACTTCTGGGTAATTTAACCCGCCATCACCCACGATCACACCTGTTCAATCAGCATCTCATTACCATTTTAATTTCGAGTAGTTTGCTACTCAGAATTATTCGAAGGCCCTTCCCTGCAAACAAATACTCAAATTAATTTTGACAGTACTTTTTCTCCTACTTTTTGGTACTTTTCCCACTGCAAAGTGCTAAAAAGTTATTTTAAATCTAAGATGAAAAATTATCTATGAGGAGAAAACTCAGGAGTAAAAAGTGAATTGAAAATGGCCCCAGGTGTTATTTCTTCTGACTTCGGAACATAACAGTAAACAAACATTCCAGAATGATGCACCTACCATCAGTAAAAAAAAAATTGGCACCTTTGATAAATTTAAGAATGTAATTCGGGGGAAGAGGAAAGATTTTTTACAATTGGAAAATATTGACTAAATTATTTATAAAATATTCTAGTTGAAAATAAGCAATTTTATTTACTAAGCTTTGTTCAAATAAAGTTCCTCTTTAAATGAAGATCTGATCATATTTCAGGATCCGCTCATGCAAAAATTCTGAACATATCTGAGGATTCAGAAATTCTTTCTCACAGGCAGCAATATATTTTCTAGACTGTAGTAAATCATTTTTCTCATAAAATGCTTCCTACATAGCCATCTGCAGGTTAGCACCGCACAACTGTTAAAGGACACATCCGAGCAGATTAAAAATTAAAAAAATCCACTTACCTGGGGCTTCCTACTGCCCCTGCCTGCCGTTCTGTGCCCACGCCGCAGCTTTGCTCCACGCTGGTGGTCCTGGGTCCCCTCCGGTGTAGGATCCCTACTGCATCTGCGCGAGCGGCTCCCAGAGTCACGCTGACGTCATCTGGACTGTATAGCGCAGGCGCAGAACTACTGCACCTGTGCTGTACAGTCCAGATGACGTCAGCGCGATCAGTGAACCACACGATGGAGCGCAGAGGGAGCCGACGCGGAAGCCGATTTGGCGAGGTCGGCTTCGCCACAGGAGGGGACCGGGAGCCACCGGAGCTGCGGCGAGGGCACAGGACGGGTGCCAGGGGCTGGAAGAAGCCCCTGGTAAGGTGGATATTTTATTTTTAATTTCCTCGGACCACTCCTTTAAGGAGTAACATTGTCAAGAATTCAATTTTCGTAGGCATTGCAATGCAGTGAATTTGACTCATACAATACAACTGGACAGGAGCAAATTTAGTTAGCCAACAGCACTGATGCTAATGGGGATGTTCTGGATATAGCATTTTGGAAGCACTGCTTGATGCAATATACTGTTTAACTTATACCCAATGCATGCCCTAAAATTGAATACCACATTGTTAAATAAATTGAAGATCAGTCTCAAGGTTAGGTTCTGTTTTTATAATTGCATTTGATGAAATTACAGTTCATAAGATGTATGCATCAAAAACTACAAAAAAAAGTTTCGTTTTTACAGTATAAAATAAAGAGTTCAATTTGCAAGCTGTTCGTTCACAAATTAAAGCAGGTCATTTGGGCACAATTTGTAGACCAGAAATGGTTATATGTAGCTGGACTCGGCGGGAGCAGTGGTGATCTGCTATTATGCACAGCCACTATGTAGTCAAACTCCAGCTAATTGCGGGAGCGACAATGCCAACAGTACCAGGAGATAGCCGAATATCAGTTGTCGATATTCTACTATTGGGTAATTCTCGAGCCCACTTTAACATGCAGCACTTTTAAATGTACATCTCACAGACTGCTATGTAGACAGTTCCAGTGTGAGAATTGTGGTTATTCCCACTCACTAATAATATTAACTGCATCGCTGCCAGGAACAGCAGAGCAAACACACTACACACAACAGGAGGGAAGGGGCTTGGTGTGAGGTAAGTTAAAGAGGAACTGTAGTAAAAATAACATAATGAATAAAATTGCTTATTTTTTACAACATTCATTTATAGATTATTTAGTCAGTGTTTGCCCATTGTAAAATATTTCCTCTCCCTGATTTACATTAATTTATGACTCGTGATGACATCCTTAGTTCTACCAGGTGAAGTGTACGGAATGTTACTGAGAGTTCTATGCACAGAGGGATATACGGCTTACTCGGCAGTTGGAAAAAGCCACTATTTCCCACAATGCAATGAGGTTCACAGACAGCAAACTGCTAGGACCTTGGTCATGACATCACACTGTGGGGGGGGGGGGGTGTTTCATCACAAATTCAGCCATACAGACTCCCCTGATGATCTATTCGCGAAAAGGTAAAGATTTATCATAGGGAAAGGGGATATCAGCTACTGATTGGGATGAAGTTCAATCATTGGTTAAAGTTCCTCTTTAAAGAGGAGCTGTTAGGTATAGGGTCTCAGAGAAAAAAAAACACATATATCAGCAGCTAAATATTGGCTGTACTTACATTACATCTGCATTTCACTGTCCACGTTTGGATTTCACAGAATTTTTATATAGTATTTGAAGAGATTGATGCTCCTGACAGCTCATGGCAGGTTCCATGTTTGACTGTCTTGTATGAAGCCAATTGTGATGTAATATCCTACCTTACCATGCTTCCTGATTGATGATTCTTTAGCCCTCCCAAGTTCCAGCCCAAAGACACTCCCACCAGTCTCTGGTCTAACGGGGCATATTGTCTGTCACTCCGATTCGAATTGGATCATTGAAAAGATCCGGATCTTTGAACCAAATCTTTGAATCATTTGCAGCAGAGTGAGAGAAGCTACAATTCCTGTTTCTTCCAGACATCCACTGTGAACCGAATCTCGGATGATTTGACTCACAAAAAAAATCCGGATCAAAGATCCTAATGTTCATGATCCAGACAACACTACTGTGCAGTAAATATTAATTAGCCATGTGGCTAGGAGCAATAGCGGACTCGTGCAGTATACTCTAACGGAACATGTGCACTGTGAACAGCACATTGATTTTTCAGTACTGTGAGTTGGGCTGCAAGTTACAAGCTGCTGTAACATGAGCCTGTAACTTCCCACTGTGAAAACAGCATTAGGGCGGAATAGGGAAATGAAGGGGAGGACCAAGGGAGTGCAGTAGGGAGAAGAAGCAGCTCCAGCATGCTCTGCAGTATCTGTTATTCGGCCTGCCCCCCTCCTTAGGAGCTTGGGAATAAAGAGGATTACTATTCAGCAAACATCAAAGTAAGAGAGATTTTTAACTTCAGTATTGCCTTTTTGGCTTCCTTCTAAACTGTTTAACACAGGAGAATAGAGGTTTAAATTAGCTTTTGCAGCCTGACAGTTACTCTTTAAGAGCTTGGTGTAGCAGCTCTGGCCAATTCTGACAGTATGCTACTAAAATTTCTGACTTTTAAATTGAAAAACTGTGTTGTTTTTGAAATATAATTTTAACTTGCATTTCTAAGAAATGTAGTGTTGGTTAAAAAGGGCTTTAGAATGTAAAGTGGTGAAATTACCTTTAATTCATTGGTGTCTGCGAGTCTAGCTTTGAGTTCAGTGACAGATTCCTGAGCGGCACTAAATTCCCTCTGCAGTCTCTCCACCTTCTTCTGTAGTTTCCTCACCGTCAGGTTGGCATCATCTCTCTCCACTGCCAGAGCCGTGCGCACTTGTTTTTCTTCTTCTAACTGTGCAATCTTTTTCCTCAAGAGCTCCATATGAAGTTCTTTGCTGTCAAACCGTTCCTTCTGAGCCTTTAACTTAGGAACATTAAGTATTTTGTTAGGTTGAAATATCATCCACTATGAGGCATTTACTGTAATCTAATGCTAAACTTACTACACCATAGGCCCTAGGTGGGTTTTTAGACCAGGCTCACCATCAGCAATCACAGGGCCCCTTCATGACACTGTGTTGTAGAACCAAGGTAATAAAAAAAAGGCACAGACCTGATGTTGTGTTTCTTTATTGTGACAATAAACTCCAAAGAGCCAATCTGTCAAACAATGAACAAATAAAGACAGGAGTACTGCAGGAGGTAGAAATAGGTGGTGAGGTGATGCAGGGCCAGGACAGATAACCGCTTCATGACACTACCCTCCATTTGAAGAAACCAAGTAAATGAAATACTCCATGCAGAAAGGGCCCTTCAGTGTACAGAAAGACACATGTAGCACATGTAACCCCTTCAGGAATACCGAGTGTTCCAGATGGCCATACTGCCTCATACTGATACGTGCACAAAAAAATGCCAGGTTAGCTGGGTGTGACCAGAGGCTGTAGGAATATAAGTAAAATGTGATAGCCAGTATTCTACTGTTTGCTTTAAGATGGAGCTTCTGCTGAGTTTTTGGTACTTTTCTTGGCTATCCTATAAGAATTACCTTCCTAAAGAAGAGTAAAAAGAATTGTGAAAAAAAATATGGGTAGCAATTGGTGCTCTGATACAAAGTACCTAAACTGAACAGTATGAAGTTTAGGTTATGTGACGACTATTGAACACTCTGTATGCACTTACATTAACTGGAATTACGGTATCAATGTAAATAGTGAAGTCCAGTATTATGGTTCAGCATTTGCAAGGATGGATATTTAGAAAACATTGGGGTTGATTCACAAAGGCTACTTATTTTTCACCTTTGCTGTAAGGAGTGCTAATGCATGAGATAAACAAATAAGTAGAGATAATTCATGAGATAAATAGATAAGGAGAGATAAACCATGAGTTATATCAAATAAGGAGAGCTAAACTATAACTTATGTCAAATAAGCAGAGCTAAACCATGTGTTATGTCAATAAGGAGAGCCAAACTATGATTTAAGTTAGATTTAAGTTAAATAAGGAGAGCTAAACCACGTGTTAAGTTAGATAAGGAGAGGTAAATCATGAGTTAAGTCATTTAAGGAGAGATACATTGTGAGTTAATAAATAAGGTGGGATTATTTAACAGAATAGCTTTGTAAATCAGACCCAAATGCAGCATGTTTTGTGGACAGATTGTAACTGAAATGAGTGGGAGTTGTTACTCGTCATTCTTTGGGTGTTCAATGGTGTTCTTTTTTTTAGCATAATGGAGGACCAGAAGTACAGGATATTCCACTAAAACAGGCTGTTGGGTTGTGCTGTAAGTGATAGGAGATCTCATTGAACAACACTGCATACTCAAGCCCCATACACCTGCTCAACAGAAGACTTTTATGCAGCACAATTGTCAAACGACTTTTGTTGTGAAACAAGTTGAAACAACTACAAAAAGGTATTTTGCTATTGTTTAAACAGCTGATAAGACTGATAAAAAACAACCCAAATGTTGGAT
The DNA here is from genome assembly GCF_040937935.1 of Hyperolius riggenbachi. NCBI lineage: Eukaryota > Metazoa > Chordata > Amphibia > Anura > Hyperoliidae > Hyperolius > Hyperolius riggenbachi. The sequence continues at coordinate 369,196,514 of NC_090649.1, read as the reverse complement.
TGACTTCTTATCAGTCTTATCAGGTTTTGACAATTGTGCTGCATAAAAGACTGCTGTTGAGCGTGTGTATGGGGCTTTACAGCAAGTTCTGAGAAATGTACACAGCCATTTACATGACACAAGTGGTCAATGAGATGCAGATAATTCCCACTTGCAGTGAAATTTTAAGCAAACTGTATGTGGCTTGGAGTTGGGTCTATCAAAATTGTCAGTGCATTCAAAGCTGCATACAAATTGCATGGAATTGTGTGCAAGCCAGAATTATTTTCATCTCATTGGCCATCTTTATATTTGACATTCATCTTCCTTACCGTACTAATATTCACCTGAAAATAGCCTTACTGAATGAGTAAACCCTTTGGTCTGAAATAAAGGCAGAAAAATGCAGGCGGGAAAATCTTAATTTACTATGCTACACCAGTGTTTCCCAACCTTTTCCGGCCCGGGGAACACTGTCTGACCAAATTTTTCTCCGGGGAACGGCGCGCGCTGCGCGCGGTGGGGGGGATGCGGCCCCCGGTTGTTTGCGCGACCTAGTGGACAGTGCCGCTATGGGGGGGGGGGGGGGGGCTGGGGTGCGGCTGCATAGCTGGCATAGTTGCCCCAGTGTAGGGAGTTTAGTTGCCTCAGTATAGTGCCCCAGTATAGCCAGTATAGTGCCCCAGTATAGCCAGTATAGTACCCCAGTATAGCCCCCCAGTATAGCCAGTATTGTGCCCCAGTATAGCTAGTATAGTGCCCCAGAATAGTGCCCCAGTATAGCCAGTTTAGTGCCCCAGTATAGTGCCCCAGTATAGCCAGTATAGTGCCCCAGTATAGCCCCCCAGTATAGCTAGTATAGTGCCCCAGTATAGCCAGTATAGTGCCCCAGTATAGCCAGTATAGTACCCCAGTATAGCCCCCCAGTATAGCCAGTATTGTGCCCCAGTATAGCTAGTATAGTGCCCCAGTATAGCTAGTATAGTGCCCCAGAATAGTGCCCCAGTATAGCCAGTTTAGTGCCCCAGTATAGCCAGTATAGTGCCCCAGTATAGCCCCCCAGTATAGCCAGTATAGTGCCCCAGTATAGCCAGTATAGTGCCCCAGTATAGCCAGTATAGTACCCCAGTATAGCCCCCCCAGTATAGCCAGTATTGTGCCCCAGTATAGCTAGTATAGTGCCCCAGAATAGTGCCCCAGTATAGCAAGTTTAGTGCCCCAGTATAGTGCCCCAGTATAGCCAGTATAGTGCCCCAGTATAGCTAGTATAGTGCCCCAGTATAGCCAGAATAGTGCCCCAGTATAGCTAGAATAGTGCCCCAGTATAGCCAGTTTAGTTCCCCAGGATAGCCAGTATAGTACCCCAGAATAGTGCCCCAGTATAGCCAGTTTAGTGCCTCCCGCCCGTCCCCGCGGCCGCCGCTGTTATTACCTTGTTAACAGCGGCCGCTCTCCCCTCTCCGGCGCGTGTATATTCAAGCAGCGTATCTCCGGCTGCTCTGTGTGATGCACTGATGCGGAAGAAAGGAGGGCAGCGGCTTCCTGTAACGGTCGATATGTATCGCCGTTACTATGGTAACCGAGCCCTGCCTCCTTCCGCATCAGTGCATCACACAGAGCAGCCGGAGATACGCTGCTAGCATATACATGGTCTGGAGAGGGGAGAGCGGCCGCTGCTAAGGTAATAACAGCGGCGGCCGCAGGGACGGGCGGGAGGGGGGATAAGAGCACGGCACACCAGGCAACGTTCCGCGGCACACTAGTGTGCCGCGGAACTGCGGTTGGGAAACACTGTGCTACACTACAGGATCTTCTCAAAAAATTAGCATATTGTGATAAAGTTCATTATTTTCTGTAATGTACTGATAAACATTAGACTTTCATACATTTTACATTCAAATACACACAACTGAAGTAGTTCAAGCCTTTTATTGTTTTAATATTGATGATTTTGGCATACAGCTCATGAAAATTCAAAATTCCTATCTCAAAAAATTAGCATATTTCATCCGACCAATAAAAGAAAGTGTTTTTAAAACAAAAAAAAGTCAACCTTCAAATAATTATGTTCAGTTATGCACTCAATACTTGGTCGGGAATCCTTTTGCAGAAACGACTGCTTCAATCCGGCGTGGCATGGAGGCAATCAGCCTGTGGCACTGCTCAGGTGTTATGGAGGCCCAGGATGCTTCGATAGCAGCCTTAAGCTCATCCAGAGTGTTGGGTCTTGCGTCTCTCAACTTCCTGTTCACAATATCCCACAGATTCTCTATGGGGTTCAGGTCAGGAGAGTTGGCAGGCCAATTGAGCACAGTAATACCATGGTCAGTAAACCATTTACCAGTGGTTTTGGCACTGTGATCAGGTGCCAGGTCGTGCTGAAAAATGAAATCTTCATCTCCATAAAGCTTTTCAGCAGATGGAAGCATGAAGTGCTCCAAAATCTCCTGATAGCTAGCTGCATTGACCCTGCCCTTGATAAAACACAGTGGACCAAGACCAGCAGCTGACATGGCACCCCAGACCATCACTGACTGTGGGTACTTGACACTGGACTTCAGGCATTTTGGCATTTCCCTCTCCCCAGTCTTCCTCCAGACTCTGGCACCTTGATTTCCGAATGACATGTAAAAGTTGCTTTCATCCGAAAAAAGTACTTTGGACCACTGAGCAACAGTCCAGTGCTGCTTCTCTGTAGCCCAGGTCAGGAGCTTCTGCCACTGTTTCTGGTTCAAAAGTGGGTTCATGCTTCCATCTGCTGAAAAGCTTTATGGAGATGAAGATTTCATTTTTCAGCATGACCTGGCACCTGCTCACAGTGCCAAAACCACTGGTAAATGGTTTACTGACCATGGTATTACTGTGCTCAATTGGCCTGCCAACTCTCCTGACCTGAACCCCATAGAGAATCTATGGGATATTGTGAAGAGAAAGTTGAGAGACGCAAGACCCAACACTCTGGATGAGCTTAAGGCTGCTATCGAAGCATCCTGGGCCTCCATAACACCTGAGCAGTGCCACAGGCTGATTGCCTCCATGCCACGCCGCATTGAAGCAGTCGTTTCTGCAAAAGGATTCCCGACCAAGTATTGAGTGCATAACTGAACATAATTATTTGAAGGTTGACTTTTTTTGTTTTAAAAACACTTTCTTTTATTGGTCGGATGAAATATGCTAATTTTTTGAGATAGGAATTTTGGGTTTTCATGAGCTGTATGCCAAAATCATCAATATTAAAACAATAAAAGGTTTGAACTACTTCAGTTGTGTGTAATGAATCTAAAATATATGAAAGTCTAATGTTTATCAGTACATTACAGAAAATAATTAACTTTATCACAATATGCAAATTTTTTGAGAAGATCCTGTATACTATGCTTATGCTGTACTGCATTGCTATAATATTGTAGCAGCAGTGAAAAAACACAAAGTCCCATATGCAATTAACTTTTTTTCTCCTGAGTTTTCTCCTAGTAGATAATTTTCCTACTCTCTTTAAAATAACTTTTCAGCTTTTTACAATTGAAAAAAAGTACCTGAAAGTGGGTGAAAAAGTACTATCACAATTATTTTGAGTATTTTCTTGTTTGCTGGAGATTTTAAAGGGATTTTATAACAAGGGCCCAAATGCAATTCACTTTTTATCCTGAGTTTTCTCCAAGGGGATATATTTAACCACTTAAGCCTAACTGGACGAAAATTCTCGTCCAGTTAGGCCGTTAGCCAAGCGATCAGTGAAAGGGATTATAGATCCCTTTCACTGATCGGACCCCCCCCCCCCCCCCCCCCCCCCGAGAAAAGCCGTCAGCGTCTCTTCAGACGCTGCGGCTTTTCTGAGCTCAAAAAGTTCCGGGTCCTCATTCTTCTTCCTGGGAGCGAGATCGATCGCTCCCAGGACTTTTTGACTGTGACCATCTTGTGGCCAAATAGTAAAACTACACCCAAATGCACTTTACATGAAATAAATGCATTTATTAACATTTAAAATTAGCTGTTTACCTCCAACATAAAAAATACCCAAATAAAAGTTTTAATTTAAAAAAAAAAAATTACAATAATAAAAAACAAAACAAAAGCATAAATAATTACCTAAGTGCGAGAGATCGCGGAAAAGCAGCCACATGTGCTACTGAGCAGGCGGCTGATTCCGCGTCCAGTGCGGTGGTTTGCACGCGGAAGCGTGTGTTTAGTAGCAGGGCAGAACGCGGAAAAGCTGCCGCATGCAACAACAGTAAGGCGGCTGGTTCCGCGTCCAGCGCGGCGGTTTGCACGTGGCAGCGTGTGTCTGGTGTGGCTGAGTCTGTTAGTGCACAGAGACTTAGGAATACACGCGCGCGCGCTGAGAGGCAGAATTCTTATACTAAGCAGGAAGAGTCAGCTGACCACGCCGATCAGCTGACTCCTGAGCGGGATACTATTGGTTGAGCAATTAGGGGTGGTGCTGAAGAGCACTACTCCATATATAGTTCCTGCTGGTCACTTGCAAGTTGTCTGCCGTTGCGATCACTAGGAGGAAGCACTCAGACCTAGTCAGATCCTCAGTGTGTTTGAACCAGGTGGACCTGGGAATACACACTTAGCCAGATTATTTGAATTGTATTCTGTTTATGCTTAAGCTAGTTCCAGGGTGTAGAGACCAAGGACCTCACACCCAGCTTAGGGAACTGTGTTATCATCTGTGTTATACTTCAGACTAGTTCCAGGGTGTAGAGACCAAGGACCTCACACCCAGCTTAGGGAACTGTGTTATCATCTGCGTTATACTTCAGACTAGTTCCAGGGTGCTGAGACTACGGACCTCGCACCCAGTCTAGGGAATACTGTATTATCATCTGTGTATTCTTCAGACTAGTTCCGGGGTGCTGAGACCAAGGACCTCGCACCCAGCTTAGGGAACTGTGTTATCATCTGTGTTATACTTCAGACTAGTTCCAGGGTGTAGAGACCAAGGACCTCACACCCAGCTTAGGGAACTGTGTTATCATCTGTGTTATACTTCAGACTAGTTCCAGGGTGTAGAGACCAAGGACCTCACACCCAGTTTAGGGAACTGTGTTATCATCTGCGTTATACTTCAGACTAGTTCCAGGGTGCTGAGACTACGGACCTCACACCCAGTCTAGGGAATACTGTATTATCATCTGTGTATTCTTCAGACTAGTTCCGGGGTGCTGAGACCAAGGACCTCGCACCCAGAATAGGCATTGTTTGATATATGTTTTGACTTATAGCTTTTCTGACTACTCCTCTGTCTTCTGATTCGGTACCTCATATATCTGATATTCCGTTGCCAGACCCTGCTTGACTTGGATACCGAATCAGCCTTCTGTCTTTGTACTTTATCTGTCAGTGTGTTGCCGACCCGGCGTGCCCGACCTCGAGAGATATCTCTCTCCTTAAAAGAGATAGTCTCCAGATCAGATAGTGACATTTATCTTAGGTGTCATTCACTCCTAGGTCCTTCCCGTCTCCAGCCTGACTCCTCCCTCCGGAGAGCCTCAGGCTGCTGGAAGGTTCCTGTTCTCCCAGAGCTGGGTCTCTATATTGTATACCACCTGCTCAGCAGGTACATTACTCAAAGTATTACTGTTACACCAAACACTCACTTATCCTTAGGTGTCCAGAGGTTAGCAATATATCTGATTATCGGTGATACTGCAGATCATCAATAATCAGGTATATATCTGCATTCTTGGTGATCCTGCAGATCACCAATAATCAGATTCTCTCTGCGTGCTGACACCAATCGTTACACTAAGGGTCTGAACTTTTTAAATATGCATGTCAAAGGAGTATATCAATATAATTGATTACATTATGGGCTTTTAAATAGTGATGGACGCAAATTGAAAAAATGCACCTTTATTTCCAAATAAAATATCGGCGCCATACATTGTGATAGGGACATAATTTAGATAGTGTAATACGCGGGACAAATTGGCAAATAAAGTACATGAGTTTTAATTATGGTAGCATGTATTAATTTCAAACTATAATGGCCAAAAGCTGATAAATAATGATTTTTTTTTACTTATTTCTTAATATTCTTGTTAAAATTGATTTAGAATAAATTAATTCTCAGCAAAATGTATCACCCACAGAAAGCCTAATTGGTGGCGGGAAAAACAAGATCTAGATCAATTCATTGTGATGAGTAGTGATAAAGTTATTGGCAAATGAATGGGAGGTGAAAGTTGCTCAGATGCAAAAAAATCTCAACCCTGTGGGCTTAAGTGGTTAAACGTGGAAATAGAATGCCGTTTAACCCATTTACAGACAAGAAAATACTCAATTTTTAAAGCACTCTTTTACCTACTTTTAGGTACTTTTTAAATTGCACAGTGCTGAAAAGTTATTTTAAACAGAAGATGAAAATGTATCTCCTAGGAGAAAACTCAGGAGAAAAAGTGAATTGCATATGGCCTAATTTTTATCTTCCATTTAAAATGACTTTTTTTTTTTTTTTAGCACTTTGCAATTAAAAAAAAATTACCAAAAAGCAGGTAGAAAAATACTATCAAAACTATTGTACCTACTACTATTGCTACTACAACTGTAGCGAGAGGGATATGGAGTCTGCCATATTTAATTCCTTTTAAGCAATACCAGTTGCCTGGTAATCTGAGGATCCTCTGGTCCATATGTAATTAACTTTTTCTCCTGAGTTTTCTCCTAGGAGATTTTTTTTTAATCTTCCATTTAAAATAACTTTGAACACTTTGCAACTGAAAAAGTAACAAAATGTAGGCGAGAAAGTACTATCAAAATTATTTTGAGCATTTTCTTGCTTGCAGGTGGTTTAAAGGGCATTTTATTGAAAATTTTGAAAATATCAACTAGGAAAAAACTAAGGAGAAAAAGTTAATTGCATATGGGCCTCTGTCTCTAATACTTTTATCCACAGACCCTGAACAAGCATGCAGTAGATTTCTGACATTATTGTTAGATCTGACAAGATTAGCTGCATGTTTGTTTGTGATGATATTCAGACCCTACTGCAGGCAAATAGATCAGCAGGGCTTCCAGGCAACTGGTATTGTTTAAAAGGAAATAAATATGGCAGCCTCCATATTCTTCTCACTTCAGTTGTCCTTTAAAATGCATTTTATTGACAAGGTTGAAAATATCTCAGAAAACTCTGGAGAAAAGTGAATTGCATATGGGCAAAGTGTATACACTTCTATACCAACATAATTGAGATGTAATGCAAGTTATACAAAACCCAGTGCACCAACCCAGTGACATTTACCTTCCTTTGCAGACCTTGAGCAAGTGTCTTATTTTCAATGACAGCATCTGATTCCAGTTTGACTAACTGATCTGCACGGGCAAGGATGACATCCAGACGCATGTCAAACCCTACATCAGAAGTTATTCTGTCCAGCTTCATCTTATCAGACAGCTGTTCCAAGAACTTCATGTACTGCAGAAAATAGCATAGACAGTGAGGTGAAATATGCAGAAATGAGTTAGAATGTGTGTGCTGAAATAAAGCAGAGCCCATGGTGTGAGTGTGTGAAAACAGTAGTATGCCATATCTCGTTATCTCACAGTAATTTACTGGTGAGTGAAATGTTTAGCAGATCAAGAATTCCCATATCTTTTTTTAACTGATATTTTTAATGGAATAAACAAAGTTCAACTTGAATTTTTATATCTTCAAAATACCACTATTTTTTTTTTACCTGAATAAGACTGATATCATCTCCTGGGAAAAGGAACAAACTTTATCCAGTGGAATGAATTGATAACCTTTAGGCCGGTTGCACACTTAATGTTAGCTGTGCGAAATCAGCCCTCATATGACCCTGAGCAATGGTGCAGTGTCAGGATCATATGCATAGCGCTGCCTCTTGGCTAGTGATGTACTCCCTGCTGGGCATGAATTCGTCACTGCGATTCCCGTCGGTCCGCGCTTATGCACCACATTGCACCATGCTCCCGTTGTGCACACTTACTGAGTCGCCCATTAACTTGCATTACTACATAATCCATGCAGTAGGCACAAATCATGCACTAATGCACCAGGAATGTGGCAATTTAGATACCTACAGCGCACTGCATCGCATCATGTCAAGTGTGCAAGTCTCCATAAACTTCCATGGCCCTTGCGGGCAGGGATGTGGCAGGGAAGAGTAACGCGGTGCGACACAGCACGCAAGTGTGCAAGAGGCCTCAAAGGGAAACTTGTTTCCGGAACAGAGTAGGAAGACATAAGTCAATACAACCTACTTCTAGGTCAAATCTTGCCAAACTCTGGGTACAAATGGTTTCTAGTTTTGTGTAGGTAGTGATAGAAATTGTATTTGTCTATAAATAATCCATAAATTAGACTTTTTAGCTTTAATGATTCTGTATAGCATTGTAGTATTTGGTTCATTTTTTTTTAAATTGTAGTTTTTTGTAAACTTATGTTTCATATCAAAATTACTTAAAGGGGTTCTCTAGTACCTATAAAAAAGCTAAAACTGACACTTACCTGGGGCTTCAATCGGCCCCTTGCAGCTGTAATGTCCTGTGTTGTCCTCCTCCAATGGTCCGTTCCCCGTTTCCGGTAACCTGCTAATTATTTGTCTAATAAGACGAATAGAACTGCGGCTGCGCAGCCGTGGCCCCGCATCAGGAGCTAACTGCGCAGGCACAGTACAAAAAAAACCTCGTACTGCACCGACGCAGTAAGCTCCCGATGACGCCACGGCCACGCAGCCAAAGTTCTATTCGTCTTCGGGACATTACAGCTACAGGAGGGCGATAGAAGACCCAGGTAAGTGTCAGTTTTAGCATTTTACAGGTACCAGAGAACCCCATTAATACTAAATTTGAGAAACATGCTGGGGATTGTTACATGTATGCTTGGGAGTATCCTACGTAGAGCTGATGTATCTCCTGTTTACTCAGCAGGATATCCTACACTACGGGGTGTACTCATGGAACCCTGTTAAATATCGAGTGCTGTAATAACAGTGCAGGAGATTTGGGCACAGCCGGTGCCACCATAGACCGTAATAGGAATTGGCTCCTGACCGGCTCACACAACTCTGCCGTCATAGCGACGGCAGAGAGAGGGGCCTACGCCGATGGGAGAGCGGTGTGACCGGCGGGTCTGTGCGGCGATTCGTTGGTAAGTGCCTTTCTTTGGTACCAGCAGTCTATGGTCCTTAAGTGACCAGAGACTGCTCAGACGCAAGAGGTTATTTGAATTCAAACTTTTCATCTGTAAACAATACATTGGTTATTTTTGTGTCATATTCCCTAAGATAATTTCTTACATTCCTTGGGGCTTTAATCACTTGGTAATTGGTTGTACCTTATGCTTAACATCAAAAACCAGTACTGAGGTACTTTAGAATTTGTATTTCACCTATTTCTGAAAACCAAAAAGTTCTTTTTTTTAATCTCAGAATCCTGTGTATTTGGAATAGTTGATTGATCTGACATTCCATTTTGAGTGAAGGCAACCACTGAGTATGCATTATCATTGCATATTCTGTTTTTACAGCCCAAGTTTTTTGACAGGGTGGCATTACGTATACTAGCAGTGAACTGAGACAGATGAGGGCAAGAAGATGACAAAACAGTTTCCATCATCTCATTTTTTTAAATTTCTGGTACCCTGTGGGAGAATATTGTCAGCAGCTCCATCACTGATTTGACCTCTAATGAAAACAAAAGGTCAGGTTTTTTTAACATGCTGAAAAAATATTTGTAGGCAGTAAGACAAATGTGTTTGTGTGTAGGTATGTTTAAATGCTATAATTATGACATAATTAATTTGTTTTTACCTTCTGCTTCTCATAGCTGAGATTATCTCGCAGGACATCTCCAGACACAAGCTCCCCTTCAGCCCCCTTTAGACGAGCCCTCAGGTCCTCTAGCTGCTGTTCTGCTTTTTTTGCTTTGAGAAGTGCCTTTTGGTGAAGATCTGATTGATTCTGCAGCTGCTCATTGAGTTTGATTACCTGGTTTTCCAGCTGTGTGACCACCTGCAAAACACACACAAATAAGCAGAGGACAAAGTGACTAAAGTGAAACTCCGGATAAAACCCAAAATTAACCACTCCCAAACCACAGGTTATTTCCCCTTAAATACCACAGCAATTTTCACATATCATGCTCCGCCCATTCATCTGCCAATAACTTTATTGCTACATATCCCACTAAAAAATGATCACAAACAAGGCTTTCTTTGGGTGGTACATTTTTTCTAAGAATCATTTTTATATGCAGTTTAAAGGGAATCAGAAGAAAAAAATGAAAAAAATCCTTATTTCTCAGTTAGCAGCCATTATAGTTTTAAAATAAAAAACACATATTTTATTTGTCCATTTGCCTTGGTTATTACAACATTTAAATGATGTCCCTAGTACATTATGTCCCTAGTACAACTGAGAAGCATATCTATGCCCCTGATCTGCAAGTGAAGTTTTTAGGGGCGCAGATATGCATCTCAAGTAGTGTAAAAAAAAAAATCAAACAGAAGACTTCTTGTAATAGCTGTTTAGATGCTTTCTCGCTCACCTTTTTGTTTTATCTTTAGGGCTAGCAACTCCATGGATGCTGGGAAACTACTGGAGATGTAAGAGATGTGGTGGGTTTGTTAGCCAGAGCCACTACTCTTACATTCTCCCACTGCCTGTTGCTGAAAGTGGAAGTAGGTGGTGGATATCTTGAAAGACACACCAGGAGAGTCTTCAATGCTGTAATAATGGTGCTAGGTAAGAAGACAGTTGAAAAAAAGCACCATCAGAAGCCTTCCTAGTGATGTGAGAATTTTTATTTTCTTCCTTTACTTTAAAACCAATAAAGAGAACCTCTATGACTGTGCGAAATTTTCTTATAAAGACCGATGCTACCATGAAATGCAGAATATTGCAGGTCATAGACTGTAAATGTTTAGAAACCTGGGGCGGTGCTAGAATCTGAGACGATCCAGGGCACTTATAGCCACCAGCGCCTGCCTGGATTAGAGTCAGGCAGCCCCCGCTTCAGGCATGCAAATCCCCCTTCCTTCCTGTGAACACAAACACCTCATTTCTTATGAACACAGGCAGACTCCAGAGACGGTCATAGAATGACAGTGCAGCTGGGTTGGGGAGTGAAAATCCCTGTTCCATCCACTCCACTCTACTGGCTAGTAGAATGGTGCGGATGGATCTAGTACTGACTGTACTAGTGCAAAGCTTCCATTTTCTTCCTTCCCTGTATAGCACACCCTGATGGTTCTAGAGGTTTGTCCCGACCTAATGATGTGGCCGCATGTGATATTCTGAGTGGTCATATCATCAAGACAGGACAGGCCTCTAGTAGGGGCAGTGTGCAGAATGTAGGGAAGGAAGTAATTGGAAGCTCTGCACTAGTACAGCCAAGGGGTGCAGGATTGTCGATAAGGTATATCCACCTCCCAACCAGCAGCACTGTCGCTCACTGGCAGATAATTGGGGCACCGTGACAGCTGATGTTTTGCCTTATGCCACTGTCCAAAATCATGACCTACATTTTCTGCATTTATTGTCCAGGCATGTATGCAGAACTGATAGCATGCACAGCCTGTATCTATTTTTGGTCCATGCTCCCTGAAATTTATCTCGGGACTCTGTGTTTCTGCCTCAGCATACGCTAGTCCCAGCAGTATCATTTCTGTTCTTGCTCTCTTTAAACTGGCTTTGATAGCACTAATGAGTTCCCACACCTGCTGTACATCTAAAGGAGATTCAAAACCTATTTAAGCATTTCCTGATCAGCAGGGCCCTGTCAGTTCATCAATGTTCTGTACTGTGTATCCATGCTCTTGCAACCTCTATACCTGACCTGGTTGCTTTGCTTCCCACCCTCTGGTACTTTGTTTGATCAGTCTTCTAGTTCTGACCTAGCTTGTATGTGACTTTACTTGTAATCCGTCTAACGTCTGGCTAGTATCTTGGTTATGATTGACCTCTGACTGTCCTGGCCTTGACTTTTATTAACCTTCGGATGGAAACTGCCTGCCCTTGACCTTTGTTATTTTGACCCTGCCTTCAGCTATAAGCCTACTATTCACTTGCACCCATCCCTGTCACTGGTAGGGCAATCCCATGGGTCATGACCAGTATACTGTGTACACTGCAATGAAGCATAAATAAAGTGAAGCATTGGAAAAGTTTCCGCTGAGAGTTGAGTTCCTATGGAATGCTTTTATACTACAGTGGATTATGGAGGTGTGATGACCCTCTTGACCAGTGGAACTCCCTGCATTACAGTGTTTATACCGAGGCCCGGAGACTACTTCCTTTACACCTTAATATGGCCATTTATATGGATATACCATTTTATGTGAATGGTAAAGTTAACAAACAAAACCACCGCTATTGGTCTAACACTAAAGGCTCATACACACATCAGACTATAGTCTTTGGAAAATGAAAGATCACAGACCAATCTTACCACCCTTCATGTAGTATGAGAGCCATACTCTACACAGTCTTTTCTATGGAGCTGAACTCCACATCAGAAAAAAATCTTTGCAAGATGCTGCACACACAGATGCTGTACAGACACAAAAGATCAGTATCTGCAAAAGATCTGTTCCTGCCAAAAATCCATTCCTGCAAATTGCAATGATAGTCTATGAGATCTGCAGATCATCATACACACATGATTTAACTGACATTCATCTGCAGATCAAGCAATCATCTGCAGATCTGAAAATCCATCCTGGTGGATCTGATCTGCAGATGAATGTCAGTTAAATCATGTGTGTATGATGATCTGCAGATCTCATAGACTATCATTGCTATTTGCAGGAATGGATTTTTGGCAGGAACATAACTTTTGCAGCTACAGATCTTTTGTGTCTGTACAGCATCTGTGTGTGCAGCATCTTGCCAAGATTTTTTTCTGATGTGGAGTTCAGCTCCATAGAAAAGACTGTGTAGAGTATGGCTCTCATACTACATGAAGGGTGGTAAGATTGGTCTGTGATCTTTCATTTTCAAAAGACTATGGTCTGATGTGTGTATGTGGCCTTACACACATTGGATAGATCCCTCCAAGACTGCTGAAACTAAAAAACTGATGGTATGGTGTGGTATATGGGGTGTATCCATAGATAAGGTGTATCGATATAAATGGCCCACCCTGAACAACTCATCTCACTGATGGTGCACTCTCCACAAATACACTGGACATTTATAAACGTCCAGTTGTCATTAAGTGGTTAATGCAAGCACTACCCACACATACTTAGAGTGACAGGAAGAGAACCAAGTGAGGGAAAGATTATTTTTACCAACAGATCATTGAATTTGACAAAGTAAAGAATGATCAAACACTGACTAAATCATTTTATACATAATTATTGTAAAAATGAAGCACTTTTTTATTACATTATTTTCTCTGGAGTTCCTCTTTAACACTTGCACACTATTTTGTCACTTAGACTTTGCAACTGCTGTTGTTGAAATGCAGTTGAAAAAGAAAGAAAACACACAACACAATACCGTATTTACTCGCATATAGGCCGAATTTTTCAGCCTAAAAAAAGTGCTGAAAAGTCACCCCCTCGGCCTATATGCGAGTCTCCAACTTGCAGAGCCTGAGTCAATGGTGGAAGGTTTGAGGACTGATGTGATCCTGGTGGAGATTTACTTCTGTGAACGAGTTTATGATGATCAGAGGGTGGCTGGTGCTGGATGTCTGGGGCGCACAGTGGAGGCAGATAACAGCGGATCACATGCCGTTACTTCTGTGCAGTGGATGGCTGAAGGGGAGCGCACAGAGAGCAGCCTGTCACCAGGAGCAGAATGATCGGATGCCCCGGGGAGAGCAGACCAGGAGTGATAAATGGCTGGAATCATGGGCAGGAGCGCTCCTCCGTGAACGGTCTGCTTCCTGCTGTGTCTGCAGCCTGTAAGCTCATTGGTTATTTCCCCTGCCTGTTCAGACAGCCAGTGAGAGGAAAGCGACAGCACCTCTAGCGCGTCATTTGAAATGGTCACCGAGGGATCTGTTCCTGCCTGATGTCTGCAGCATTTCCCCCTCTATCTACATGTTCAGTATGGAGTTTTCCCTCCCAGCCTTTTGCCTCTTCATGAAGCTAATCGGGACAAGGACACTGCACAGACAGCTACACTTCCGGCTGGGTAAGCTGACACCCCTCCTGTTTTATCTCTTCTGCCCCCCACCAGCCAGCTCTGTTTACATTAGCCAGGCATCCCCCTGTGTCTAGGATGTAACCCTTTCCCTGCTGGTGCTAGATGATTTAGCTTGCAGCACTGGCACTTTGTTGGTAACTGTATGCTTCCACTTGGTGCCTCACACTGAAAATGGACTATACTTAACTGAGACAAGCTTATGTAGTTTTGGGCCTACTGGAGAAAGGCTCTTTACAAATGTTTTGTTGTTGTTACCTTAATAGCACTAAGCAATTTACTTAAAGGAAAACGTAAAGGTCAACTGTAGTGAGAGGTATGAGGAGGCTGCCATATTTATTTCCTTTTAAGCAATACCAGTTGCCTGGCAGTCTTGCTGATCCTCTGCCTCTAATACTTTTGGCCACAGCCCTGAACAAGCATGCAGCAGATCAGGTGTTTGACATTGTTATCATATCTGACAAGATTAGCTGCATGCTTGTTTCTGGTGTTATTCAAACACTACTGCAGCCAAACAGATCAGCAGGGCTGCCAGACAACTGATATTGTTTAAAAAGTAAAAAATTTGGTAGCCTCCACATACCTTTCGCTACAGCTGTCCTATAAGTAAACCTAATGTGGCTTCAGGAGCCACTGCATTTCCTACCCTCGGCTTATATGAGAGTCAATAGTTTTATCCTGGTTTCTGAGGTAAATGTTGGGGGGTCGGCTTATATGCGAGTCCGCTTATATGCGAGTATATACGGTAATATCCAGATTAGGGGACTAAAACCTAACTTTTAATTCATAGTATAAAATCAATAGTAAAACACGGCCATAAAATCCAAATGTCTGACTATTGATGCTAGGGATATTGGTACATATATATAGCAGAGGAAAAATCCTCAAATCCCTATAGCATCATGGCTTCCCATATACAGTGGGTTGCAAAAGTATTCAGCCCCCTTGAAGTTTTCCACATTTTGTCACATTACTGCCACAAACATGCATCAATTTTATTGGAATTCCACATGAAAGACCAATACAAAGTGGTGTACAGGTGAGAAGTGAAACAAAAATCATACATCATTCCAAACATTTTTTACAAATAAATAACTGCAAAGTGGGGTGTGCATAATTATTCGGCCCCCTGAGTCAATACTTTGTAGAACCACCTTTTGCTGCAATTACAGCTGCTTTTAGGGTATGTCTCTACCAGCTTTGCACATCTAGAGACTGAAATCCTTGCCCATTCTTCTTTGCAAAACAGCTCCAGCTCAGTCAGATTAGATGGACAGCGTTTGTGAACAGCAGTTTTCAGATCTTGCCACAGATTCTCGATTGGATTTAGATCTGGACTTTGACTGGGCCATTCTAACACATAGATATGTTTTGTTTTAAACTATTCCATTGTTGCCCTAGCTTTATGTTTAGGATCGTTCTGGAAGGTGAACCTCCGCCCCAGTCTCAAGTCTTTTGCAGTCTCCAAGAGGTTTTCTCAGGGGTCTAGTCCTGGGGAAAGAAGTGAGTGGACTCACTTGGAGAACTCCTGCGCGCCAAAAATGGGCGTGGTCAAGCACACAGTGGGCGTGGTCATGGGTGAGGCCAAATATACATGACCTTAGCAGTGATGTAAAAGGTCTGCCGAGGAAGTTTGAGCTCTGCCGTAGTGTATCCCCCAAAAATAGATGTAATCTGAGAGCATTTCACCAAAAAGACACATAATCTGGTAGAAGGTCCTCCAAAATACAGATAATATGGAAGTGGTTCCCCCAAAATAGACAATGTGGCAGCAGCAGTTCCACCAACATACACATAATTTGGAAGCAGTTCCCCAAAATACGCGAAACCTGGCAGCGGATCACCCAAAATACACGTAACACCCAAAGGACATATAATCTGGCAGTAGTGGTCCCCCAAACATACACAATCTGGCAGCAGTTCCCCAAAATACACGTAATCTGGCAGCAGCCGTTCCCCTAACATACACATAATCTGGCAGCTGTTCCTCAAAATACATAACAGCGGTTCCACAAAAATGCAGATAATCTGACAGCAGTTCCCCCAAAATAGGTACCCCCAGGTAGCCAGGACTATAGGTGTCCCCAGTATAAGTAGCCATGAGTATAGTAGTCCCCAGTATATGTAGCCAGAGGTATAGTTGCCTAGTATATGTAGCCAGGGGTATATGTGCCCAGTATATGTAGCCAGTGGGATATGTCCCCAGTATATGTAGCCAGGGGTATATGTGCCCAGTATATATAGCCAGGGGTATATGTGCCCAGTATATATAGGCAGGGGTATATGTGCCCAGTATATGTAGGCAGGGGTGTATATGCCCAGTATATGTCGCCAGGGGTATATATGCCCAGTATATGTAGCCAGGGGTATATATGCCCAGTATATGTAGCCAGGGGTATATATGCCCAGTATATGTAGCCAGGGGTATATATGCCCAGTATATGTAGGCAGGGGTATATGTGCCCAGTATATTTAGGCAGGGGATTATGTGCCTAGGTAGCCAGGTGTGCCCCCAGCAGGAGGGGAGCAGCGCAGAGAAGGAGAGCTATGGGGACAGCGGGGATGGGCGGACATCTCCCCCCCCCCATCCCTTACCTTCGTGCTCCCCTTCCTGCCTCTCCCCTCCAGTGCTTTGAAGTGTCGGGCCTGGCGGCGAAAGTAGGCGGAGACTCCCCGCGTTCCAGTCGCATGGGACGCTCCGCTCTGTGTGCGGCTAGTCTGGTCTTCTAGCCGCACACAGAGCGGAGCGTCCCATGCGACTGGAACGCGGAAAGTCACCGCCCACTTTCGCCGCCGGGCCCGACAGTTCAAAACACTGGAGGGGAGAGGCAGGAAGGGGAGCACGAAGGTGAGGGATGGGGGGGGAGGTGTCCGCCCATCCCCGCTGTCCCCATAGCTCTCCTTCTCTGCTCTGCTCCCCTCCACACAAGCCAGGGTGAACGGCGTCCACGCTGAAGAAAAAGTGGGTGGACGCCGTTCACCCGCGTCCACGCAGGACTCGACCCCTGGGTTTTCTTTCAAGTTTGCCCTGTATTTGGCTCCATCCATCTTCCCATCAACTCTGACCATCTTCCCTGTCCCTGCTAAAGAGATGCACCTCCCGAACATGATGCTGCCACCACCATATTTGACAGTGGGGATGGTGTATTCAGAGTGATGTGCAGTGTTAGTTTTCTGCCACACATAGCATTTTGCATTTTGGCCAAAAAGTTGCATTTTGGTCTCAGCTGACCAGAGCACCTTCTTCCACATGGTTGCTGTGTCCCCCACATGGCTTGTGGCAAACTGCAAACGGGACTTCTTATGCTTTCTGTTAACAATGCCTTTCTTCTTGCCACTCTTCCATAAAGGCCAACTTTGTACAGTGCATGACTAATAGTTGTCCTATGGACAGAGTCTCCCTCCTGAGCTGTAGATCTCTGCAGCTCGTCCAGAGTCACCATGGGCCTCTTGACTGCATTTCTGATCAGTGCTCTCCTTGTTTGGCCTGTGAGCTTAGGTGGATGGCCTTGTCTTGGTAGGTTTACAGTTGTGCCATACTCCTTCCATTTCTGAATGATCGCTTGAACAGTGCTCCTTGGGGTGTTCAAAGCTTTGGAAATCTTTTAGTAGCCTAAGCCTGCTTTAAATTTCTCAATAACTTTATCCCTGACCTGTCTTTGGACTTCGCGGTGTTGTTGCTCCCAATATTCTCTTAGACAACCTCTGAGGCCCTCACAGAGCAGCTGTATTTGTACTGACATTAGATTACACACAGGTGCACTCTATTTAGTCATTAGCACTTATCAGAAAATGTCTATAGGCAACTGACTGCACTCAGATCAAAGGGGGCCGAATAATTATGCACACACCACTTTGCAGTTATTTATTTGTAAAAAATGTTTGGAATGATGTATGATTTTCGTTCCACTTCTCATGTGTACACCACTTTGTGTTGGTCTTTCATGTGGATTTCCAATAAAATTGATTCATGTTTGTGGCAGTAATATGACAAAATGTGGAAAACTTCAAGGGGGCCGAATACTTTTGCAACCCACTGTAATTACACTAATCCCCACCAAAAACCTGACATGTTTCTCTTCCTTATTGGAAGCTTTTTCAAGGGAAATAGTGCTAAGTGCAAGAGTGCAAAATTGCTAAGGTGCAAAAATACATTATATACAATAAATCAGAACATTGGTAAAGCGTATAGGCTAATAGTAGCAGCCAAAAAAACAAAGAAAACCCTGAGAATCCCCCATGAGGAAATGGACTTGTCCAAAACATGTTGGTTCTGTCAGATTTTAACTGCCTACTTTTTTCAAGATAGTGGTCCCTTATTTAAGTTTTGGATAGCATGATAAGCATGCCAGAAAATACTAGTGGCTGCCAGACCATCCCTAGAGTGAAAGCCACCCCTGGATGCTAGTGGTAGGACCATGGGTAATACCTAAAAGGCGTGTAAGTGTCCCCATGACTTTAACATGCTTTGCAATCATGTGAAAAATACTTGGAAGTGTACTCCCATAAATATTTTAAAACAAAAATCAACAATGGAAGCTTTGAGTTTTTTCCCTATGACATGTTTTTTAAAGGCCCTATTCACACTCGGAACTGCAAATTGCGATTTTGCATTGTTGTGTTCCATGATTTTTCGTCAAGTTTTGCGATACTCATTCTAGTGAATGAGAATTGCGAGATAATCGCCAGGAAATTGCTACATGCAGTACGTTTGTGATCTTTGGAAATCGCAAACGACGACTGCGGCAGTGTGTAATTACATAGTATTACTTGTGCAGCAGCACTTTGCTAATCGCCAGCATTCAGCAAAGTGTGAATCGTGAGCAGAGAGCATCCGAGTGTGACAGAGGCCTAGTAATGGTTTCTTCTAGCTTTTTCTTTCAATCCATCCAACCAGCCAGCCAGCCTTCTTTCTATGCTGCAAGCCCACTTACATAGCTATGGCTAACTTTTTCAATACAGCAAACAGTTGTCATTCATCCAGACACTGGAATGTCAAATGTTTTGGAGTCATTATGCTAAGAAGGGTCATCCAGAGTGCAGACCATCCTTGGTCCAGAAGCTGCGTGCCCACTATGCTTTATTATTGTACTAGCAAAACTTTCCACTGGCTCCTGCTATTAGCCATCTCTTGAACACACACAGCTCCTGATGCATATGCACAATGATATAGCTATCACAAGGACTATGAGTTCACTGCATAATACTATAACATTTTTTTTCTTCTAAAAAGAAACTCAGAACAGTAGTTATAAAGATAAACCAAAAAGCATTCAACTTCACATATTATATTGCCATCTGCTGGATACCAGGCAGATGAGCACATCAGCCTTTCTCAACTGCAGAAAACATCTCAAATGAAAAAGCAGTGAAGTGGTACACACACAAACATTTTTTTTTGTTTGATACTATGGTATACTTATAAAATAGCCAATAAATTAAAATTGTGTTATTTTATAGGCTGTTTTTTATCGATATTATTGTTACAGTGGATCAGTGCATTGTTTTAATTGTATATTAAAACTGTTCATATTAACTGCTAATAATTCACCACGTATTCTTGCAAGTTAAATGCCCCAAACCTCTTGAGAATATATGAGCCTATATAACCAAGTTATTGTTGAACTGCTGTGTCTCAAGTGCTAGTAGGTGTGAAGTAGAAGTTGCCTGATCTGGTCTTTCTTGTATTCATGTATTGTCATATTGCTGTATGTCACCCCTAAATATTGTCTTTAACCTTAATTAATGTCCAGCGCTGCGTAATATGTCAGCGCTTTATAAATACAATAAATAAATATCACCAGGGGTGTGTAATTCAGCCATTTCCTACATATTATAGGGTCACCACTGGGTTATGCTACATTAGGAGGGAGTCATTACATCAAAGATCTTATGTACTCCTCATGAAGAAATACAGCACTCTTTTCCCACTTTTTAGACAATTTTCCAATACCTTTTCCAGAACCTTTATGTGCCTGAATGTTCTAAACTTTCTGAGTGCAGAACCCAATTATGTTAGTTCACAAATAGGGTTAGTTTTGAGAAGTGACAAATGCCTGGTGATATTGTAATATTTCCATATTTATAACATTCATGAATATGCAAAAGTAAGCGGAAATGAAAAATTTGTGTTTGCTACTACTTATAGCACCTCATTGTTTAATTGCTTCCTCTGATCATGTTGATTTGTTTTTAGTGGAGGGGGAAGGGGGGGGGGGGCACTGAGACTTCAAACAATTCCCATGCACATTTGAAAAGAGGCAAGGGGAGAGAAACAAGAAAGCTTGGATTTTTAACATACTGTTGTACCCTTTCTGTTTGATATGAATATGGGTGTCATTCTGATATATCACATTTGGGGCCAGAATGGGTATCCGCATGGTAGAGATTTTTTTCCCTTCTTTTAATTACCAATGTCTTTACAGTATTTTCCCCTCAATGGGAAACATTTATTCTCATGAGATATTTCATCTTACTTTATCTCACTTTATAAAATTATTTTTCAGTACTACAAAAAAAAAAAAATAGAATTCAAAATTGGTTTATCCATATTAGCTCAATATCACTTTTATCGTCTTATTTTGGTAGTGTTTGTTTTTTTGCCTTTTTTTTTTTACTTTCTCTGAAAGATACAGTGAGGTAATTTAGTTTTGTGTGTTAGGACAGTGTGTGTGAATAACAATTTAATAATCCATAGATATAAACAGAGACAGTCATTAGTATACCTTGAAGAGGTAGCATGTTAGCGCTAGGCCTATACAGAGTGTGATAATTAGATTATTATAAGAAAGTTCTGAAAGTAAAGTTAAGTCTATATTATAGGTCCAACTTTTTGAACTGAAACCAGATAGACACAGGCAGTGTCACAGTTTACCAAACCTTAACAGGTTTGTTTGTTACATTCTCTAAAATTAGGATTCTGTTC
Source organism: Hyperolius riggenbachi (assembly GCF_040937935.1). NCBI lineage: Eukaryota > Metazoa > Chordata > Amphibia > Anura > Hyperoliidae > Hyperolius > Hyperolius riggenbachi. The sequence goes on along the minus strand of NC_090649.1, from coordinate 369,175,484 downwards.
AGATACCCTACGGCTATCTGACAGCGCACTAGAAGAATTCCAGCAATGGGGCCTGAACTACTTTAGAATCATAAAATGCAGATAGACTTATTTGAAGTACTGTTTGTGTTGAGTGAATTATTTTCAGTTTAAATGATTATGTTCAGCAAATTATTTGATTTTTATTTATTTCTTTAGTTTTCTAGCCATTCTTGAGAAAGTAATTTCAACTGAAAAAGATATGTTATTTAAACATTTGATAACACATACATCCATTTTTAAAAAGAGAATTTGTAATTTAGCGTTATTAAACATTGATTTTGGTTTCAGTCTACAGCCAGCTATGGTTTCCAGACATGACAGGCTTATTTGCAGCCACAACAGTTTGGTAAATGGCACTCTACAGAGCCTGAGAAATTTATATGTAGACACGCCAAGTCAGCTCATCTGTCTTAGAGAGATCTTTTATTAACAACACCTATAAAGTCCCAATTCACTCAAGAGTGCTCATGAGTGTAGTCATAGATGTACAACTGCTTAGGGCTCCGGAGCAGGCGGATCCACTGTGGATTGAAGGAACAGGGGGCAGAAAGATGCACGTGGAGACAGAATGAGACACAGGAGGACAGAAGCAGGCACAAAGGGGGGCAGAAGGAGGCACAGTGGGACAGAGGTATACAAAGAAGAGCAGAGGTAGCACAGGGGGACAGAAGGAGGCACAGGGGGAACAGAAGAAGGCACAAAGACAAGAAGGAGTCACAAAGGGTGACAGAAGGAAGCAAAGGGGGACAGAGGGACACACAGGAGGGCAGAGGTGGCACAGGGGGACTGAAGGAGGCACAAAAGAAGGCACAAAGGGGGGCAGAGAGGTGGCACAGAGGGACACAGTGGAGGCTGCCTACAACTTACACTATCTGGTCCTTGTGATATCTTCTCTGCAGGTACCAGCAATGCTGCTGCTCCTCACGACACCAAACAGCGGGATGGGGCTTAATTTGGGGTGGGGCTTTGTTCTGGGGTGGAGCTTAGTTTGGGGGCAAAACTTAATTCAGAGGCATGAAACTCCAGGCAATTGGCACTCCAGGCAATGGCCTGGAATGTCTTTGGTTAAAAATAGCCCTGACAGAAGGTGTGATGGTAAACAAAATTCATATATGTGGTTGCCAAACTGCAATAGTTTTTAAATCATGTGAGACATTGCCCATTGCCCACTTAAATCTTTCAATCCTGGTTGGCGGTAGTAGGTTGCACTCCTGGTTTCAGTGAAAACTACAGTAAACCTAGAGACTATACAAGCTTATAAATGAATATACAAAGGGAATATGGAGGTGGCTAGGTACGATACAATATTTAAAACATTAAAAAGGAGAGCAAGTAATTAATTTGACAGGCAAATAAAGAAAATTGGAAAGCTGGCACTGCTGCAGGTGTTCAATTTATTGCTACAACATCATAAGGTGCAAATGTGCAATTGTACAACATCAAGTCAAATTGCAATTGGTGGAGCACATACCCTGTGAGAAGAGATGTGGGTGGTGCCTCTTCTCACAGGGTATGTGCTCCACCAATTGCAATTTGACTTGATGTTGTACAATTGCACATTTGCACCTTATGATGTTGTAGCAATAAATTGAACACCTGCAGCAGTGCCAGCTTTCCAATTTTCTTTATTTGCCTGTCATCAGAACTTCAAGCTTGAGCACGCAAACAGAGTGTTAAGAAGAGGTATACTTGAGGTCCTCATACATCTACTGCAAGTCCTAGTGTTGAGTGGTATATGCTTGCCGCTGTAGTGCCAACCTCCTGTCTTCTTTTGCTTGTAAGTAATTAATTTGCTTGTATTGTGAACAGCCAACCAAAGGTAAAGTTCTAGGGAATGTATTGGCACATATAACATGGAAACATTACTGTTGTTATTATTATGGTTTATGATGATGCTCTTACCATAGCTGCAAGTATTTATGTGGTTATCACTATCTATGATCTTTAACATGTAAACTTTGCTTGGACTAATATTTAAATACTCTGGATAGAAGGATGAGAGGTTGAGAAGTAAAAATATGTCAGTTTACAGGAGGGTTTTTGCCTCCTGGGTTGCTTTTGTTGCTACCTAATACATTTGGAAATACTTACAATTTTTTTGCTTTCCAATTTTTTCCACAAATCATGTATCCTATCCAAAATGGCATCTTCTTTTGGGTTCACAGGAACAAAATCATCACTTAGAGCTGCTGCAAGTTCATCCTTGAATGATGTGTGTAGACTCTGGGTAGCTTTGGCCTCTCCAAGACTAGTCTTTAGAGTCACATCCAACTCACTGGAATTCTTCTTCATGAGATGAAGCTCCTGCTTGCTCGCTTCCCAGGCTCTTTGTAAAGCATCCAGTTTATCCTTGAGCATTACAGTTTCCTTTTCTAAAACTCGTTTTGCATCACTGACACTTTCCAAATTCTGAAATTAAATAAACAAAGTATAGTTATAAATTTGCAATTCAAGAGAAGTATTTTAAGTAAGCAATGCTGAGGATAAGCTTGGAATCTGCACTCAACTTAAAGTGAACACAAGGTGAAAATAAACTGATGAGATAAACAATTATATTTATCCTCCTACTCCTAAACATTACCTTTTTTAAGTATCCCAGGGTTTTATTTTATATTTAAACATTCACAAAGCACTTTGAATGTTTTATGGTCTCTAATCAGTGGCAGCGTTTTAAGTGTCCCAGCGTTAGAAAAAAGGTCAATAGTTCATGTATTTTATCTCCCTCTGCCTTTAAAAGTTGTATTCTGCCAGGAAAACCTTTATGGTTGTAATTTGCTTATCAGTGATGTTTACTATGCTGTATTCCCTACAAGGTACCGACAAGACAGAAACTGTCACAGAAATTAACTCTTTCAGGCAGAAAAAAAAATTGCCTGGTTATTGATATGTTTTTTACTGTACATACACGTTTATTTCATCATCATATATCGCCTCGGGTACAATTTAACTTACTGAAAAACAGTGATGGGCAAATATGGCCATTTTCATTTCACCACAATTTTCACAAAAATGGTACATTTTTCCAAATCCATTGAGGTCAGGGTGCATGGTAAAATATGAATTGTCTTCAAATGTCTTTTGCAAGCATGCAGAAAAGGATTTGATAGCTTTCGGCAATGATCATCGTTTTTCACACCCATAGGGGGACACAGAGATGTGGCGGTAAATGACTCTAGGGTTGGCTGAAACAACACCTTAGAGTTACACTGGTACATTGCGGCTTTCTCCAGTGTCATGATCACACCCATTTTCCACCACGGCGTGGGGGGTGTCAGTAAATTATCAGCACCGGGTGTCAAATACCCTAGCTACGCCACTGATCCCTTCCAACAAACATAAATTTGTATATGAACACAGAAACATAAAAATACATGCTTGCTACATTTAATGAAAAAGTCTAGTTTTTATCCCACTACATAAAAAGGCAAATTCACAGAAAATGTTTAGTCTATGGTAATGAAGGTGTGAGGCCAGGCGGATCTCCAGCCTTCTTTCAGCTCCATTACCACCATCTTCTCTGCATTCTTCACCTTATGTGGCACGACCCCGATCAGTAGAGATCAGAGAGTGTCATGACAATTAAAATGCTGCAAAATGTGGAAACGGACCACATGCCACACTATCTGAAACGAAAGTAAAAGTGTTGGTAACAGTTGGGCTTTAAGCTGTTGTTGTGTATTGTACTTGTTATTTATAATAATGGAATGATTCACAAACTCTTATTAAACAAAACAATAAATTGTACAAACCTCATGAAGAGAATCAATTTGCTGAACAAAGGAATTGTTCCTTTTCTTTTCTCTGTTCACTTCAGAAACTAGTTTCATGATGGTTTCTCTACTTGCTTTTGATTCCACTTCATGAACCTTAATGGTTTCTTCTAGAGTGGTGACATGACCTTTTAATTCTCTTCTGTCTTTGAAAAGACTACTTGCCTAAATAAACAATAAAATAGTTGTTTTTCGGGTACCCTCAAAAAGGCTTTATAATACGGTAAATTATAAGTGAAATTAGTATTTGTGCGGCTAAGTTAACAGATGAATAACAATTGGCATAATGGAGCATTAGAAGTGCTCTTTTAGAACAACCTACGGAACATGATCACCAGATAGGATATATTAACAATCCTGCCTGACCAGGGCAATATGTCTGGTCATTCTTAAGCATCAATATGCACCTCCTGCAGGCTACGACCGTGCAGCATTTTTCTTAACAACTTCCTCACTAAGGCCCCGTTTACAATTAATCAGTTGGTATGCGTTAGTATGTGTTAGTGGGCGTTGGTACGCGTTTTTTTCCACAGCAGTGCATTGGGAAGAAGATTTCAGTTAAAACTAGTGATGGGCGAACAGTGTTCGCCACTGTTCGGGTTCGCCCGGATTTTGGCCTGTTCGGGTTCGGTTCGGCACCCCCCGAACACCTCATGGTGTTCGGGAGGGTGTTCGGGCACGCTGCCCGAACCCGAACAGGCCTTCTTTGTTCGGCCGAACACAGCCGTGTCCGGCCGAACATAGCCCCCTATAGGGTCCCAGCATAAAGGGAGAGCATGCCCCGAGCGCGGGGGGGGGGGGGGGGGGCGGAAATGCACCCCATCCCTCCCCACTAAGCTCTCCCTTTTGCCGGTTCGAATGTTAAATTTAAGCCCCCCAAAAGTACCTGAGGAGGAGGGCAGGAAGCGGGCAGCCGGAGATGCAGAAGTACCGCGATGACGCGTACGAGGGTACGTGTCATCATGCAGATGACGCGTACCCTCGTTCGCGTCATCGCGGTACTTCTGCGCTCTCTTGATGCGACTTCAAATGTAAACAGGAAGTGCGTCAAGAGAGGGCGGAAGTACCAGATGGTACTAGCGCCTAGCATCTCTGGCTGCCCGCTTCCTGCCCTCCTCCTCAGGTACTTTTGGGGGGCTTAAATTTAACATTATAGGGAACTAGCAAAAGGGAGAGCTTAGCGGGGAGGGGGGCATTTCCGCCCCCCCCCCCGCACTCGGGGCATGCTCTCCCTTTATGCTGGGACCCTATAGGGGCCCCAAAGGGACATGTTCGGGTTGGGTTCGGGGTTCGGCTCGAACATGCCGAACATCAGGGGCATGTTCGGCCGAACCACACCGAACCCGAACATCCAGATGTTCGCCCAACACTAGTTAAAACGTGTTAAGTGTAAAAGAGGCCATAGGAAAACATGGGCAATACTTCAGTTATAACTGAGAGCAACTGATTAAGTGTAAAAGGACCAGAGCAATTTTCACATCTCACGCTCCTCCCATTCATTCGTCAATAACTTTATAGCTATTTATCACAACTAAATTATCTATACATAGTTTTTTTGTGTTATAAACTAGGCTTTCTTAGTGTTACTTTTTGCTAAGAATTATTTTATTTTATATGCATTTTAAAGAGAAGGAGAAGAAGAAAAAAATTGAAAAAATTAATAATTTCTTAGGTTTCAGCTAATATAGTTTTTAAAAAAAACATGCTACGATAGATAAAACCAATGCATTTTATTTGCCCATTTGTCCTGATTATATCCACGTTTAAATTATGTCCCTAGGACAATATATGGAGACAATATATTGCTTTTTTTTTGTTCATAAGTCCCTGAGTCCGTAAGGTAACTATGTATTTATTTTTAAATGCTGTCACTTTTTTAATTTTATTTTTATTTTACAAGTGATTTATTTTGATAATAATGGGGGGGGGGGGGGGGTAATGAGTTAATATCTAATGGGGGTTTTATTTATTTGTAATGTACATGTAGTTTGCTTGTAATTTTATTTTGTTTCCACTAAATGTCACCACACTTGCCGGTGTACTAAATGGTACACAGGAAGTAATGTATCTCTGTGTGTTTACTTTCACTTTGATTACAGGCACTTTAGTTGGCTTTGGTAACATATGTTCCCATTCATTGATTAGTACTCTGCCACGGGGGGAGGGGGGTCACTGGGGGCATCGCATGCGCGACCGGGCGCACATGTGCACCCAGGCGCCACTTATAAACAGACGATATATGTATCTATGCCCCTGGTTTTTAAATGAAGTGCAGAGGGGCGTAGATACATGACGCAGCAGTGCGAAAGAGGTTAAAATACTGTTTGCATGCATGTGTCTGTGCTCTTTTAGAGTGTATTAAAAATGTGACTTACAAAAACTAAGAAAACAATGTGGTTTCCAAATTGCCAGTGGTATGTTAATCCACAGTGAAAGCTAGTAAACAGTTAATAAATCTGCAATGTCCCACTGTGGGTCTGCATGAAGAGTTTTTTTTATTCATAAATTATGCTATTTCTTACTGTGTTCTGCAGCTTTAACAAATTACCCCATAATGTATGTACTGATCATAAAAAGGATGGTAAGACTTTTCATTGCCTGTAATTCTCAATAAATGAGCTTTCCATTGCAGAGAACTTTACTTCTTGAATAGCCATTCTGAGGGACAAACGGTGCATGAATGCGTGCATTTGTGGAGATATACAAATATGATGTAATTATTGTTTATTTGTTCTTTTGTTCGCCTGCTGGTTTATTTTTCTCCCTGGTATTTAGACTACATATGTTAGAACTGTACAATATCCAAATGTTAATGATCAGAACTAATGTATTTCTTGTTAAATATATTCTTGTTTTGATATTATTTTGGGCATAATAACTGTAAAGCATGATATGTTATCTTGGGCATGATTTTTGCCAATGAAAAATTAATGTTTAAAAAAAAAAATCACTTTTCAGCACTCTGCAATTGAAAAACTAGGTGAAAAAAATGCACTGTTAAAACTATTCTGAGTATTTTCTTGCTTGCTGGTGGCTTAAAGTGACTCCGAGCTCATAAAAAAAATGAAAGTTGTACTCACCTGGGGCTTTCTCCAGCCCAGTGCTGGTCGGGAGGTCCCACGACGGCGTCCTGGCTCTTCTCCTTCTCCCCACTCCGGAATGGCTGACAGGCCGCAGCCCGGGCGACACTCGCCCGAGTGTCGGGCTGCTCCTTCCGCGTATGACGCGGATTACGTCACACGCCAGCCGCCTCGCGTCATCACGGCGGGCGGCGTGAAAGTACTGCGCATGCGCGATTAAAGCACGCATGCGCCGTACTGCCATGCCGGCCGCCGTGATGACGCGAGGCGGCCGGCGTGTGACGTAATCCGCGTCATACGCGGAAGGAGCAGCCCGACACTCGGGCGAGTGTCGCCCGGGCTGCGGCCTGTCAGCCATTCCGGAGCGGGGAGAAGGAGAAGAGCTCGGAGTCCCTTTAAAAGGCATTTTATTGATAAGGTGTGAAAATGTCACCTAGGAGAAAACATGAATTGAACAAGGACTCACGGCTATTCACAGGTAACGTACAGGGTAAACGCATGCCCAGGTCGCCTGACACAGGTGACCAGGATTCTAATCTCAGCTCTTCCTGTTCAGTAAGCCAGCACCTATTCAGTGAGGAGTTGTCGGGCTAGACTATCTAAGCCCTTGTTCACACTACAATAATTTTTTTAAGCGCTTTGTGATTTTAAAAGCTCTTGCTAATGTTATCCTATGTGTGTGCTCACACAGCAGCAATGTGATTTTGTAAGAATCCCCCATAGCCTTGCATTAGCAAGAGCTTTTCAAAATCACTAGCGCTTAAAAAGCTATTGTAGTGTGATCAAGCCCTAACACTGCTAATGTCTACTGAGAACGCCCTAATGGCTGCAGCTCAAGTGCGTGCTTTGAGTCCGCTGGGAGAAAAGCGCAATATAAATGGTATTTTCTTGTCTATTACAACTTTTCTGCATAAATGATCTGCCTTTTATTAAACTCAGAATAAGTTCAACATTCTTGATGAGTACACTCTAAAGATAAACACAATATATGCAGTGGTATGTCAAAGGTTTTCAGTACTAACAAAGTATCTATTTATTCAGTACTCAACACAACCAACCAAAAGACATTATCAGTACCTTGGAAATGAGTAACTCTTCTGGATCCTCTTTACCTTTTTTTACATCCACATTCAAACAAGCAGAAAGTTGAACCAGAAAATGCTCATGACTCCTGTTGTACCTGGATGCCTGAGATTTGCTGTCTTCCCACTGAGCAACATAGGACCTAGAACATGATATGATGTTAGATGTAGTTAATTGTGCCGAATAAATATTTTTCATCAAACAGAATAATACACATTCAGCTTACTTTAAACAAAAAACAGAGCTACCAAGCCAGTATATGTCGCACACTATAATCGTAAGAAAAAGTACAATACTATACGGATATTGCAAAAATATAATAATATTTTATTTGATATTAAGAGAAAATTTATTAACCACTTCCCGACCGCCGTATATACAATTGGCGGCCGGGAAGTGGACGCCGCAAGGACCGCCGTATTGACAATTGGCGGCAGTCCTTGTATGGGCATGGGCGGAGCGATCGCGTCATCCGTGACGCGATCCTCCGCCTCCGCCTGGCGCCGCTCACCCGCCGCAACATCCCGCCGGCCATACGGAAGCGCCGGCGGGATGTTAACCCGACGATCGCCGCATACAAAGTGTATAATACACTTTGTAATGTTTACAAAGTGTATTATACAGGCTGCCTCCTGCCCTGGTGGTCCCAATGTCCGAGGGACCACCAGGGCAGGCTGCAGCCACCCTAGTCTGCACCCAAGCACACTGATTTCCCCCCCCCCATGCCCCAGATCGCCCACAGCACCCATCAGACCCCCCCCTGCCCACCCCCCAGACCCCTGTTTGCACCCAATCACCCCCCTAATCACCCATCAATCACTCCCTGTCACTATCTGTCAACGCTATTTCTTTTTATCCCACCCCTGCCCCCCGCTAACTCCTGATCACCCCCCCACCCCTCAGATTCTCCCCAGACCCCCCCCCATGTACTGTATGCATCTATCCCCCCTGATCACCTGTCAATCACCTGTTCATCACCTGTCAATCACCCGTCAATCACCCGTCAATCACCCGTCAATCACCCCCTGTCACTGCCACCCATCAATCAGCCCCTAACCTGCCCCTTGCGGGCAATCTGATCACCCCCCCACACCTATAGATCGACCGCAGATCTGACATCAGATCACCTCCCAAATCCATTGTTTACATCTATTCTCTCCTCTAAACACCCACTAATTACCCATCAATCACCCATCAATCACCCCCTATCACCACCTGTCACTTTTACCTATCAGATCAGACCCTAATCTGCCCCTTGCGGGCACCCAATCACCCGCCCACACGCTCAGATTGCCCTCTGACCCCCCCTTATCAATTCACCAGTGCATTAATTACATCTGTTCTTCCCTGTAATAACCCACTGATCACCTGTCAATCACCTGCCAATCACCTATCACCCATCAATCACCCCCTGTCACCCCCTGTCACTGCCACCCATCAATCAGCCCCTAACCTGCCCCTTGCGGGCAATCTGATCACCCACCCACACCATTAGATCGCCCGCAAACCCGCCGTCAGATTACCTCCCAAATGTATTGTTTACATCTGTTATCTTCTCTAAACACCCACTAATTACCCATCAATCACCCCCTATCACCAACCGTCACTGTTACCTATCAGATCAGACCCTAATCTGCCCCTTGCGGGCACCCAATCACCCGCCCACACGCTCAGATTGCCCTCAGAGCCCCCCCCCCTTATAAATTCGCCAGTGCATTAATTACATCTGGCCTTCCCTGTAATAACCCACTGATCACCTGTCAATCACCTGCCAATCACCTATCACCCATCAATCACCCCCTGTCACTGCCACCTAACAATCAGCCCCTAACCTGCCCCTTGCGGGCAAACTGATCACCCACCCACACCAATAGATCGCCCGCAGATCCGACATCAGATCACCACCCAAGCACAGTGTTTCCATCTATTCTCTCCTCTAAACACCCACTAATTACCCATCAATCACCCATCAATCACCCCCTATCACCACCTGTCACTGTTACCCATCAGATCAGACCCTAATCTGCCCCTTGCGGGCACCCAATCGCCCGCCTACACGCTCAGATTGCCCTCAGACCCCCCCTATCAATTCGCCAGTGCAATATTTACATCTGTTCTCCCCTGTAATAACCCACTGATTACCTGTCAATCACCTATCAATCACCCATCAATCACCCCCTGTCACTGCCACCCATCAATCACCCCCTGTCACTGCCACCCATCAATCACCCCCTGTCACTGCCGCCCATCAATCACCCGCTGTCACTGCCACCCATCAATCAGCCCCTAACCTGCCCCTTGCGGGCAATCTGATCACCCACCTACACCAATAGATCGCCCGCAGATCCGACGTCCGATCACCTCCCAAGTGCAGTGTTTACATCTGTTCTCTACCCTAAACACCCACTAATTACCCATCAATCACCCCCTGTCACTGCTACCTATCAGATTAGACCCCTATCTGCCCCTAGGGCACTCAATCACCCGCCCACACCCTCAGAATGCCCTCAGACCCCAGCCCTGATCACCTCGCCAGTGCATTGCTTGCATCTATTCCCCCCTCTAATCACACCTTGAGACACCCATCAATCACCTTCTGTCACCCCCTAGCACACCTACCCATCAGATCAGGCCCCAATTTGCCCCGTGTGGGCTCCTGATCACTCGGCCAAACCCTCAGATCCCCCTCAGACCCCCTTCCGATCACCTCCCCAGTGCATTGATTGCATCTATTTTCCCCTCTAACCACCCCCTGAGACACCCATCAATCACCTCCTGTCACCCCCCTAGCACTCCTATCCATCAGATCAGGCCCAATACAACCTGTCATCTTAAAGGCCACCCTGCTTATGACCGGTTCCACAAAATTCGCCCCCTCATAGACCACCTGTCATCAAAATTTGCAGATGCTTATACCCCTGAACAGTCATTTTGAGACATTTGGTTTCCAGACTACTCACGGTTTTGGGCCTGTAAAATGCCAGGGCGGTATAGGAACCCCACAAGTGACCCCATTTTAGAAAAAAAGACACCCCAAGGTATTCTGTTAGGTGTATGACGAGTTCATAGAAGATTTTATTTTTTGTCAAAAGTTAGCGGAAATTGATTTTTATTGGGTTTTTTTCACAAAGTGTCATTTTTCACTAACTTGTGACAAAAAATAAAATCTTCTATGAACTCGCCATATACCTAACGGAATACCTTGGGGTGTCTTCTTTCTAAAATGGGGTCACTTGTGGGGTTCCTATACTGCCCTTGCATTTTAGGGGCCCTAAACCGCGAGGAGTAGTCTAGAAAACAAATGCTTCAAAATGACCTGTGAATAGGACGTTGGGCCCCTTAGCGCACCTAGGCTGCAAAAAAGTGTCACACATGTGGTACCGCCGTACTCAGGAAAAGTAGTATAATGTGTTTTGGGGTGTATTTTTACACATACCCATGCTGGGTGGGAGAAATCTCTCTGTAAATGGACAATTGTGTGTAAAAAAATCAAACAATTGTCATTTACAGAGATATTTCTCCCACTTAGCATGGGTATGTGTAAAAATACACCCCAAAACGCATTATACTACTTCTCCTGAGTACGGCGGTACTACATGTGTGGCACTTTTTTTTACACCCTAAGTACGCTAAGGGGCCCAAAGTCCAATGAGTACCTTTAGGATTTCGCAGGTCATTTTGCGACATTTGGTTTCAAGACTACTCCTCACGGTTTAGGGCCCCTAAAATGCCAGGGCAGTATAGGAACCCCACAAATGACCCCATTCTAGAAAGAAGACACCCAAAGGTATTCCGTACGGAGTATGGTGAGTTCATAGAAGATTTTATTTTTTGTCACAAGTTAGCGGAAAATGACACTTTGTGAAAAAAAAACAATTAAAATCAATTTCCGCTAACTTGTGACAAAAAAATAAAAACTTCTATGAACTCACCATACTCCTAACGGAATACCTTGGGGTGTCTTCTTTCTAAAATGGGGTCATTAGTGGGGTTCCTATACTGCCCTGGCATTTTAGGGGCCCTAAACCGTGAGGAGTAGTCTTGAAACAAAAATGACCTGTGAAATCCTAAAGGTACTCATTGGACTTTGGGCCCCTTAGTGCAGTTAGGGTGCAAAAAAGTGCCACACATGTGGTATCGCCGTACTCGGGAGAAGTAGTATAATGTGTTTTGGGGTGTATTTTTACACATACCCATGCTGGGTGGGAGAAATACTTCTGTAAATGACAATCTTTTGATTTTTTTACACACAATTGTCCATTTACAGAGGTATTTCTCCCCCCCCAGCATGGGTATGTGTAAAAATACACCCCAAAACACATTGTACTACTTCTCCCGAGTATGGCGATACCACATGTGTGGCACTTTTTTGCACCCTCACTGCGCTAAAGGGCCCAAAGTCCAATGAGTACCTTTAGGATTTCACAGGTCATTTTGAGAAATTTCGTTTCAAGACTACTCCTCACGGTTTAGGGCCCCTAAAATGCCAGGGCAGTATAGGAACCCCACAAATGACCCCATTTTAGAAAGAAGACACCCCAAGGTATTCCGTTAGTAGTATGGCGAGTTCATAGAAGATTTTATTTTTTGTCACAAGTTCGCGGAAATTGATTTTAATTGTGTTTTTTCACAAAGTGTCATTTTCCGCTAACTTTTGACAAAAAATAAAATCTTCTATGAACTCACCATACTCCTAACGGAATACCTTGGGGTGTCTTCTTTCTAAAATGGGGTCATTTGTGGGGTTCCTATACTGCCCTGGCATTTTAGGGGCCCTAAACCGTGAGGAGTAGTCTTGAAACGAAATTTCTCAAAATGACCTGTGAAATCCTAAAGGTACTCATTGGACTTTGGGCCCTTTAGCGCAGTTAGGGTGCAAAAAAGTGCCACACATGTGGTATTGCCGTACTCAGGAGAAGTAGTATAATGTGTTTTCTGGTGTATTTTTACACATACCCATGCTGAGTGGGAGAAAGATCTCTGTAAATGGACAATTGTGTGTAAAAAAAATTAACAAATTGTCATTTACAGAGATATTTCTCCCACCCAGCATGGGTATGTGTAAAAATACACCCCAAAACACATTATACTACTTCTCCTGAGTACGGCAATACCACATGTGTGGCACTTTTTTGCAGCCTAACTGCGCTAAGGGGTCCAAAGTCCAATGAGCACCTTTAGGCTTTACAGGGGTGCTTACAATTTAGCACCCCCCAAAATGTCAGGACAGTAAACACACCCCACAAATGACCCCATTTTGGAAAGTAGACCCTTCAAGGTATTCAGAGAGGGGCATGGTGAGTCCGTGGCAGATTTCATTTTTTTTTTTGTCGCAAGTTAGAAGAAATGGAAACTTTTTTTTTTCTCACAAAGTGTCATTTTCCGCTTACTTGTGACAAAAAATAATATCTTCTATGAACTCACTATGCCTCTCAGTGAATACTTTGGGATGTCTTCTTTCCAAAATGGGGTAATTTGGGGGGTATTTATACTATCCTGGAATTCTAGCCCCTCATGAAACATGACAGGGGGTCAGAAAAGTCATAGATGCTTGAAAATGAGAAAATTCACTTTTTGCACCATAGTTTGTAAATGCTATAACTTTTACCCAAACCAATAAATATACACTGAATGGGGTTTTTTTAATCAAAAACATGTTTGTCCACATTTTTCGCGCTGCATGTATACAGAAATTTTACTTTATTTGAAAAATGTCAGCACAGAAAGTTAAAAAAATCATTTTTTTGCCAAAATTCATGTCTTTTTTGATGAATATAATAAAAAGTAAAAATCGCAGGAGCAATCAAATAGCACCAAAAGAAAGCTTTATTAGTGACAAGAAAAGGAGCCAAAATTCATTTAGGTGGTAAGTTGTATGAGCGAGCAATAAACCGTGAAAGCTGCAGTGGTCTGAAGGGAAAAAAAGTGGCCGGTCCTTAAGGGGTAGAAAGCCCTAGGTCCTCAAGTGGTTAAAGCTAGTATCAGCATATATCAGTGAGTGCCAAGCCAAACGTGGAGTGCACCTACATCACCTATCCCATCCTAATTAAAAAAACCTCCGCCATTTATATATTAGACCATAGTGGTACTCCATGTAGCATCCAGTAAACGCCGTGAGGTATCCTGAGTCCACCCAATGGGCATTGGCCAGGTAAACAATTAGTACTCTCACAGAGGCAAAAAAGTTTAAGGACCAATATGATCATACATATATTGCCGCCAGCTCACATTGCACATAATAAACTCATCACATGTGTTACATATATTGATTGGGCCTATTAAGAACTTGGAGATTCAACCAGTTAGGGGCCTACTATACACTTGTAGTCCACAACCAGAACTCTAATGTCCATAGACAAAACTGTGGTACCATCAGTAAAAAAAGTATAAGCATGCTTACACGTTCACGCTACACATTCTGACGAAGCTCCGGGGGCGGGGCGAAATGCATTAGCGCGATTCACAACTACATCCGCACGCCAGGCCGCCATGCCAGCGTGGTAACTACATTGCTGATCTTCTAAAGCAGTCTGGGCCCAGTGAACAACTATGGAGACGGATAGCGCAGCAACAAGTCGATAAGTATAAATTCAATTTCATTGTCTGTGGCCATTCATCCGTGCAGAAGTTCCTGTTGCGAATGGACAAGTGGACAAGTGCTCTGTTACTCAACATTAATCCTATGAATAGGACTGAGAACAATCTTTTATATGCATGACGCAAATGATTACTCTATACTATATATGCTGTGAACTATGAGGAACTTACAGATGGCTTTATAAATAAGGAGGCCTAACTAGATGGTGGCTACTATTAACATTATTGCTGCAGTGAAGATACCTGTGTATACAATTCAAGGTGCAGTTTCCGTTATAGACCTGGAATCCGAAATCCATTATGTGGTGATTTTTTGTAAGCATGCTTATACTTTTTTTTACTTTTTTTACTGATGGTACCACAGTTTTGTCTATGGACATTAGAGTTCTGGTTGTGGACTACAAGTGTATAGTAGGCCCCTAACTGGTTGAATCTCCAAGTTCTTAATAGGCCCAATCAATATATGTAACACATGTGATGAGTTTATTATGTGCAATGTGAGCTGGCGGCAATATATGTATGATCATATTGGTCCTTAAACTTTTTTGCCTCTGTGAGAGTACTAATTGTTTACCTGGCCAATGCCCATTGGGCGGACTCAGGATACCTCACGGCGTTTACTGGAGGCTACATGGAGTACCACTATGGTCTAATATATAAATGGCGGAGGTTTTTTTAATTAGGATGGGATGGGTGATGTAGGTGCACTCCACGTTTGGCTTGGCACTCACTGATATATGCTGATACTAGCTTTAATAAATTTTCTCTTAATATCAAATAAAATATTATTATATTTTTGCAATATCCGTATAATATTGTACTTTTTCTTACGATTATAGTGTGCGACATATACTGGCTTGGTAGCTCTGTTTTTTGTTGATAGTTTGGTGTTGCCAGTTTCTGCACCTATCTTTTGACATTATATTGCAAGCAGGATTTAACCTGATTAAAATGGCTATTTCAATAATTTGTAGTATTCAGCTTACTTTAACCTGGTTTCCATTTCTTGAATCCTGTCCTTTAGTTCTCTGTTTTCATGAAGAAGTGTTTGCATAGTTACTTCTGCTCTGGACTTAGAGGTGGCAAGAAGGCCTGTCTCCTCTTCTGTCTCATGAATTCTTGACCTTAGAGAAGTGATCATAACAGACTGTCGTGCATTGTTTTCCCTGTGATTTTCAACTTCAGCCTTAAGCTCTTGTAAAGCTATTTCTTTGGAGGAAAGCTTAGTCCGAAGCTCTAGTAACTAATAAAAATTCAGAAAAGATCAGCTTTCTGCAAAACTTTCAACCAAATTTTGGTAGCAGCAGCAAAACATAAAATAATGTAGTGACTTAAAGAGACACTGAAGCGAAAAAAAAAATTATGATATAATGAATTGGTTGTGTAGTAGGGGTAATTACTAGAACATTGGTAGCAAAAAAAATATTCTCATATTTTTATTTTCAGTGATACAGTTTTTTTTTTATAACATTGCCTCATTCTCTAATATTTGCAGTTTACACATTACTCAGCATTCTACAGGCCCTAAAAGTTTTTACAGAACAGGCAGTAAACTTTTGACCTGTCCTGAAATGTTCTCTGCAAAAGAAAAACACAATACAGTTGAGATAACCTAATCAGAAGTCAGAGCTCTCTGCGACTTTCAGAGTCGCAGAGCTCAATGGCTATTTGCATAGATAACAACTGGAGTTTTTTTTAACTCTTCCTGTACTGGAAACAAATATTAGACTTATGTCTCTGCTCCTAATTCTTTATTTCTTAGCTGTACTACACAACCAATTCATTACATCATTTTTTTTCCGCTTCAGTGTTTCTTTAAAAACCTGAGCAGTGATGCAATGTAATGAAAATTGATTCTCAAATAAAATAAAATACTCACAGTAGCAAGTTCAGCAACAACTCCAACATTTCTTTCTAACTGCAGTGCCCTTTAAAAAGGATCATAGAACTAGACTCTTCTCAAGCACCAATCATGGTTATACTAACAAGGTAATTCCCAGCAGTGATGATCCATGTATTTTATCTGCTTGCCATCTGAATTCAGGAAGGATTTTTTTCCCTTTAATTGGTTAGGCTAATTGGTCTAAGCCTTGTGAGGGTTTTTCGACTTCCTCTGGATCAACTAAGACATAGTGTTGAAGCATATTTTGTGGCTGAACTTAATGGATGTTTGGTTTTTTTCCAGCACATTCTACAATACTGAATACGTACTCTGCATATACATGATAGATGAAACACAGCAGGGTCAGTCAATTAATGACCATCTTTGCCGAGAATCCAGATTGTGTTTAGCAGCCCCCGACCCCTCTCAGCAGATCGCTTCAGCTGAGCAATGCCTGAGAACATTGTTCTCTCCTCTTACCCTGCCCACCTCTTGATGTCTTTCCCACTCTGCCCCCTGCAGAGGAACAGAACAAGTTTCTAACCTTCAGGCTAGCAATGAGTCTTTACAGCCTGAGCCCTGCAATGCCGCCCATGGGATTTGGTGCCAATGTCCTCCAGGCGATATGCCTCATATGTGTGTACAAGGCTTTAGTTTTCAGAATGAAAGAATAGATGAAAAACTATTTTTGCACTCACTACCCATTTAAAGTTCTATAAGTAGAAGAGCTTGATAAAACAGCAGCTTAGATTAAAACAACTTAAGGATATAAAATTGAATGCAAACTATACAAAAATCAGCATAGCAATATTACCGCTTCCTCACTTCAGCCTTGGATAAAAGGACAAAGGGCCCTATTCTATTGTCTAACTCGCCAGAACAAGTGATACAATTAGGCGAATGTATTCCCTTTAGTACCTGGCAGCGTATTAGAAAAATTGCTTGGGTGCTCTTATGCCCAACAAGTCGTTTACACCTATTCAACTTAGCAAAAATGGGCACCCGTGGGCGTTTGGAATTTGGACACATAGATTACAATGTTAATTGCGATTATAGCGGTGCCCAGTGAACAATTTGAGTTCCAATAGCTGAAGCACCATAAATAGCGTCGGAGGGACAGATAGCATTGGAGAGGAAGGTAGTAGCGGAGGGTAAGTGATCAGGGGTATGGAGTTCGGCTATTATGTAGCCAAACACCACATCGTTACTAAAGCATTAGCTGTAAGTGGGAACTTAGTGTTATATATAGCAACAATCCTCAGCACTTGGAAACCTTAGGACGGCCTCTGTAATTCACACCACAGTGCTCCACAGCATAGAATATGGCAAGTGACCGTCACCAAACAAATAAACAAGCTTGTTGGTCAGTTGCATTCTTAGAAAATATGCACAATTTATTGCTTAAAAACAAAATAGTATATGCAGACTTACATTGCGGGCCCTTGCAACAGGGACCCTTTAAGTAACAATCGCATGTAGTGTGTTCCACACACAAATACACTCATTATAGCAGATACAGTAAATACCCAGTCTCCAGTTCCTACCGGTTTCGGCCTTCCGCCATCCTCAGGGAACGCTCGGAAGCGATTGTTACTTAAAAGGTCCCTGTTGCAAGAGCCCGCAATGTAAGTCTGCGTATACTATTTTGTTTTTAAGAAATAAATTGTGGATATTTTCTAAGAGTGCAACTGACCAACAAGCTTGTTTATTTGTTTGGTGACGGTCACTTCTCATATTCTATGCTGTGGAGCACTGTGGTGTGAATTACAGAGCCCATCCTGAGGATGCCAAGCGCTGAGGATTGTTGCTATATATAACGGAGACCACTAGTGGAACTGGTTACTTTAGCAACTGGCTGAACCACTAGATCAGGAGAGAGAAGTTGGAGGAGTGCCTGTATTTATCTTTCAACAGGAACTTAGTGGCATAAATAGGGGTAGGTTAGTGTTAAGAGTAGATGGGGGTGGGTTAGTGTGAGAAGAAGGTTAGGTAGAGCGATAGTAGAAGATCAGTAAAATTACTGATCTTCTACTATCAATATTGGCCTATTTTATCGGCTTCTCCAGCACCCAAATTTCCATTTATAGCCACTATTAACATGGGCGCCTATGGGCCAAACTTCCCTGGCACCTCTGGCTCCCAAATTTCCTGTTTCAATCTCCATGATAGGTTTGCACAATTGAAGGTAAAGAGGCGCCCTGGTTAAAATAAAAGCATCTAAAAACAGCTTAAAATCGAGGAAATAATATGAGGTGGCTTACCTCAATAACGAAATCCTTGTATATAACAAAAAAAATTTATTTAGCACAGGCAACGCGTTTCGCGTGTCCAAGCCCGCTTCATCAGGCCAATAAAAGTGCCAAATGAACAAGTCGATATGGCAAAGGGAGCCACCATGATAGGTTGCCAGTGTATGTATACACAGGTTAAAGTACATAAACTAGTCATTATTACATAAACTATTTATTATTAATTCAGTTTACACCTACCTCTGATTGTGTACGCTCATATTTTACATGTAGAGCAGCCAACTCACTTTGAGAATTTTCAACAATCATCCGGTAGTGATTAATCTGTTCCCGCGTGATAGGCATTTCTGCAAAGATGGGATCATATGCAAACTTGCAAGAGAAAAAAAATACAAATTTTTTTATGATGCTTTTTTATTATCTATGATAGTTAAAGTATATTATGCAGTGGCTGGATAGTGTAATGGTTAAGGGCGCTGTCTCCGACATAGGAGACCTGGGTTCTAGTGGCTGTCTTGCAAGTGCTTTGAGTTTGACAGTAGAAAAGTATTATACAAATACTGAAATTATTATTATTACATTTGAGCAACAGCAAGCTACAGTTTGAAAAAAAACTCACTTATAGGCGGCTGCTAAGAAAACCGGCTTGCAGCAGAGCTGTGAGGAGACATAGGATTCCAGTGGTTGGAGGAAGCCCGAGGTAAGTAAACCTGATTTTTTTTTACTTTTCAGATGTTTACTTTATGTAAGTCACAATGGATAAATATGCATAAATCCTACCACCTCCTTAAGGCTGAGTTACACTGCAAAAGTGTTTTAAGCGCTGGCGGTTTGAAAGGCTCTTGCTAATGCAATGCTATGGGTGATTTTTACAAAATCATATCGCTCAAGTGAGAACACACACATAACATTGCATTAGCAAGAGCTTTTAAAATCACAAGTGCTTAGAAAAAGCTCTTGTAGTGTGAACCAGCCCTTAACTTTTTACAACAATCCATCAGATCCAAACCACCGTAATACATTGGTGGGGTTCTCTTTAGTACTCATAAATGAATAACTGGGTCAGTCTAAATTTTCTCCCCCAGTAATCCTCAAGTTTATTTTTAAAATGAAATTAAACATTCATAGCGTAAAACTGTTGAAAACTTCAAATTGCCCCCTGCACAGACAGACACTCACAGCAAAGGCTCTTTGAATGGGCATATCACAAAATAAGTTGTTCAATACTCCACCTAGGCAGCATGTTTCTCAATAGCCACCGTCTGTCTTGCTTCTACACCTTTCAATTTGCAAATCTCCCCACCTCACATAACCTGATGAAATCACACGGCAAGGCTCCTCTAGTCTAGACCTATTTTAAGCAATAAACTTGAGGATTATTGGGAAAGAATTCAGACTGAGCTGAGTGATTCAATTAGGAGTGCTAAGTGAGAATCCCACCAACATATTATGGTGGTTTGGATCTTGAGAATTAATGCAAAGGGATCATAAAGGAAGAAGGAGAGTGCAGCAGCAATAATGTTTTTGTCACCACCCTGAACTGCAGATAATTGATCTCCATTTAGACTTAATATGATGGTCATCAAATTCATATTTAGATGATGTCATCTTCTGAAAACTACCCGAATCTGACAGTTCTGCAACACATCGTGTGCACTTTCGAGTCAGAGCACAGTTGAAGTGAATGAATCTGCTATAATAAATCTAATTGATGTCTAAAGGTTTTTGTTGACATCTAGTATGCAACACCAGAACTTTAAAAAAAACACAAAACAGACTTACCACATCATAGGTCATATGATCTCTGCTAAAATAACTTTAGGCTGTATAGCCATACAGTAGCCACACCTGAACAATGATCATCCTCATCAGCGGAGACCACATAGCCAATACTGCAAGTCAGGTGTGGTCCGTGGAGCAGATCTGCCAACAGTAAACCAATAAATTTGATTCAGGTACTAACTGTACAATGTTTCTTTTCACAGGCGCTACCAGTCCATGCGTGCAGTTGCATAAGACACTATACTGGAGACCTGAGGAAGCGGGCAGGTCCAATAAAATTATTATCGTTAAACCTGTCACCTGAGGTAAGATTGTTTCATAATCCACAGGTACCCATTGCTTACTACATTGGGGGGCTTCCTCTCATTTTGTGTACATTTTCCCCTCTCCTCAGTGCTGTTCCCATGATAATTATCAAGTGGTCTTTTTTCTGGAGTGCAACCCAACTTATCCTGAAGAGGATATCCAATCCGCTTGGAGCCAGCATTTCCCTCCTGCCTGATACTGTGATTGCCTAATAGTAAACAATATTTATAAGTAGCATTTATTTCACACATTATTTCATTGCCTGGAAATACACGATCTAGTAGTCCTGGTGTTTTCTGTTTCTTTTCTTTCGATGTTTCTTTCTTCCTCTCCCAGTTCCTGAGGTTCATCGCCAGAATTTCATCGCTCAGACACCCCTAAACATAGTTTATGGTCAAGCTTTTGAAGCTTTAAGTTTCTTCTTCAGGCATGATACAGAACTGGATTAGAACCATATGGTTCACACAGAGACAACATTAAATCCAGGCAATTAATGCCTTTGCATGATGATTAATAATCTGCCAGATAAATGATCAATTACTACTGAGTTTAATTGGCTCAGGTTTCTTTCACGTCCTGGGTCAGATCTGCATGTTAGGATAATTTTTCTTCCATTACTTTAACAGTGCAGATGGTACAGAATTATGCATAGGTGACAAATCCAGTGTAATAGTCTGCCACAAACAATAGTCCTAGCCTCCAAACTCTCTATCATGGAGTGGGGCCATGTGATAGATAGATAGATAGATAGATAGATAGATAGATAGATAGATAGATAGATAGCATCACCATGCTAAGCCTCCATCAATAGTGCTTTGCCCTATATGCAGTGTAGCACAGAGACATAGCTGCAAAGCCCTTCAATACTGCTCTTTTGTTTATTCAAGTACATTACCAATGAAAAGACTTACAACTATTTGATTCTTCTAGTTTTTTAACTGTAAGCAGTTCAAGTCCAATGACTAGCTTGGAATATACTGTACATTTCAGAATACAAGGCCATTGCTTTGCAGAGAACAAGAAATGAGTTAACAACTTACAGCTGTTCTGTAGCAATGGAGGTTGCAATAAATCAATCAAATTCAGATGTGTACACCCACTCGACAAAAAATACTTGCAGGAGATGTCATCACTAAAAGGATATCAAATTTTATTGAAAAACATTACGATGACCACATACAAAAAAAAACCCTTCTCCCCATAAAAACGATACACAGCCGTGTATTGCACAAGTCAGCTTACCTCACACATTCCCAAACACACTGGTCCCCAAACACCACCTAGGTCTAACCACAGATGGCCGGGTACCACCCTACCATCACAGTCCCCCATGGTTTTCAACGGGAAGTCCCAATAGGGATTAATTAAAGTGTGTAATGTCCACTTCAGCCAGTTCAGCACCCGTCTTGCAGGATAAAAACTACTCCACTGTCCAATCACTTTAAGGGGAAGGCATCCAGGTATATCATGCAGAAAACCACACTATAACTCTCAACAGCAGTGCATTTTGCATTTTGCATGAGCCCAAACATCAGCTTAATCAACCAGTCACTTGTAGTGCAGGATTCCCTCTGGTAATGGATCAGACCACATATCCAGGTTACCATTATTATAACAAGGTTACCAGATGGACATATCCAAGGCAGGGATACATTCCTCACGTCTCTACACAAGTGGGTCCATATGACTGATACAGTATAACTGACAGTTGTAACTGTTTGCCCAGTCGGGCTCTCACCAACGCTGGGCACCAGGGCTATCCATGCACCGCTCAAGGGAAATCCAGTTGCTCATTTCTCCCACATATATCTCCAAACTGGCTGTGGAGGACACCTGCAGCGGGATCGTTTGCTTGGCAAGGCGAGTGGAACGCTAGTCAGCACGGAGGTTGCAGCCGCTTGTTACGTCCATGTCATGTGACATGTTTTGCTTGTCTCAGCAAGCTTTCTCAACTAATCTTTTTTGTGTACACCCACTCGGGTATATCCGAACAATTTGTGTTTTGGTAGAAATGCTGACTATTTATTTTGTCAATTATTCGAACTCATTGGAGTTTGATTAAGCCTTGAAAGTTGTTGCTACGAATTTTTATAGTTTTCCCAACTTCTCCTTAATTACTTACTATGGCCTCAATTTTAATTAAAGTAGTGTTTGCACGTGATGTTAACAGTATTGTACTACAGAAAGTAATGTGTTGCTATAGAAATGGTGAGAAAATGTCAGTTAACAATGGAAGAGAGACAGAGTATTATTACACTTAAAAGAGAGTAAGGTGTCAGTAAGTACGGTCACTGATGGTCCTGCACCATCAAAAGGCACTCAGAAACTGAGAAACCTCAAATAGGAAAATGTCTGGCAAATCCAAAGCTAGATCTAAAACCATCACAGCATCAGAAGACAAGTTTCTAAGAGTCAACAATTTGCGTGAAAGGCACCTTACGGGATCATAGTTTTACGCACAGCTGAATATCTGACACAGTAAGCAGGTCTCAGTTTCAACTGTAAAGAGAAGACTTTGCAGGTATGACAGGTCAAGTTGCAGCAATTTAGCCATTGATGAAAGCTTTCCCTAGAAAGTAGTCATCACTCATTGTCATGTCTATGCTTACGGCAGTCCTCTACTGAAACTATGTTTACCATTTACAGTACATTAGGTTACCATTATAAACACTTTACCTAATCATCCTGCTGAATTCAGAGAAAAATCAGTACCAAAGAGTGAGATCTATGGCTTTCCCCATGGCTTCTACATTGTAAATATTTGCTAATGATAACACTGAATTATAAAATACAGAGTATCAATATTGTCCTTTTAACAATACCTGTAATGAGGCACAAAAGTCAATAAGAGTGATAAACACAAAGCATATATCTTACAGCTTGCTAACTTGCCTGGTAACCAACTTGTGTAGTTCAAAAAAAAAAAAAGCATTCTGAAGTGACACATACTGATATTAATAGCTGTTAAAGTCTACCAGTGGCAATCAATTATTCTTGTGAATGAACTGAGACCACTAAAGTCTGGTAAACAAAACCACTAAAGTCTGGTAAACATATTAGAGTTTTGCTGCCTGACATGGTTTGTAAAAATAATTTTGAGAGGTAGTTTTGAACCAACCGCTGTGCATACAAACTGATCGACTTCTGACTGAGCAGAGTATATTGCTTTTTGGCGATTAGAGGAGGTGGGCAAATGAGGGAACTTTCTTAGGAGACTGGACACACTACACAACACGGACAAGGAGATCTGTGTGTTGAAGGCCAGTACACCTGTACATACTTGATTTACATGCAAGAAAATCACAAACAATGTAAAAGGGTGCATAGACACTGTGTCTTTATGTGACCCTTTCATCCTTACCAGCATCCTGGGACTGAAATATATACTATGGTACTAGTGTTCCACATTATGGCCAGTCCACCAATGAAATAAACATAGACTGTCATAGTATATTCTGCATTAGTACTGATGCACTGTTAGGTAATTTTAGAAATTTTAGAGTCAAAAGGGTAACACAGACCTGTGGTATTAAAAACAACTCATCACAAAGCCCTCTATCTCAGCACTATGTGACTAATTATGAAAACCAGTGGCGTAACTAA
The DNA here is from genome assembly GCF_040937935.1 of Hyperolius riggenbachi. Classification (NCBI taxonomy): domain Eukaryota; kingdom Metazoa; phylum Chordata; class Amphibia; order Anura; family Hyperoliidae; genus Hyperolius; species Hyperolius riggenbachi. The sequence goes on along the minus strand of NC_090649.1, from coordinate 369,151,111 downwards.
GGAAGTTGGGGCCCTGGCTCAAGTTTTACATGGGGCTCCAAGCACTCTATTGATATGGACCCCAAAACCTCAAAGACAGCTGCAGTGTCAGAGAGGTGTATTTAGAGTAAAGAAACAGTTATGTTAAGGATTACAACTATGCAATGCACATAAAGAGGTGTTCATTTGAAGCATAGCAGTGCTAGTACAGGTCTCTTAACCCCATGTCAATGGGATTTTTAATTATTCCATATCACTGATCTCGGCTATCCAGAACTATGTAAAGGAACAACTTTACATTTACGATTTCCTCCCTAAGGATGGCATCATATAAACTTACAATTTATTGAGCATGGCTGGCTCTCAAACACCAAAGAGCACACAAATGGTAGATGGTCTTACCAAGCTAGTGAAAATATGGCATGTTATGCTGGGCCCCCTATCTATGTGTGCACTAAGCTGATGCAGGGCAAATTCATGCCACAATGGGGCCCTGAGGCAAAATTAAGCTGTGGAGCCCCTGATCTCCCCCTCACTTGTGCAGCATATTCACCCTCCTAGGCCTGAGTCAACCACCCCCCTTGCCCAAGAGATCTACCCCCTCATTTTTACCATACTCCCTGGGGCTCCTGCACCATTTTGTCAGTCTAGCAACTCCGGCATGCTGCTTCAGTCCATGCATTCTCGTCTTCATCCTCACAGGGCCGCCTCTTCTCAGTGACCTAGGGTATGTTATTGCAAAATGACCTGCAACGGGTCATGGAGAAGAGGCAGTGAGTGGGGAAGACAGGGAGAACGGATAGAGCTGCATGCCAGGGCAGTTGAGGTGCAATGCAGACAAGGGAAGACCTGGGGGGCCCAGCAGCACTTGGAGGCCCTGGGGTAATTTCCCCCTTTGCCCCCGTGGTAGCTCCAGCCCTGCTGATATGAGCGGGCATTCACATGTGAGATGAGAGATGATTTGGTAGATTCCTTATTTTCAGTGTGCAGTCAGCATTTATACACTGTACTTCTGTTACCATGGTTTATTTTATTCTGTCTGTGTATTTATGTATTTTAATTACAAGGGTGCATTGACAATTCTGGCATCTCATTCACAAGTTGAAAATTGTACTGTATATGTTTGGACCATAAGACTCACTTTTTCTCCCCCAAAAGTGGGGGTAAAAAGTCAGTGCGCGTATTATGGTCCGAAGGTGTACCCCATAAGTGCCCCCTCTGTCTTCCATTGCTGTCCTATGTCTCTGGTGTCCTCCTGTCTCCCCACTGGCCGGTGTCCCCTGTGTCTCACTGGCCCCGTGCCATCCTGTGTCCCAGCTGCCCTCCTGTGTCCGGTGTCCCCATGCACTTCTCCGGCACAGGGGGGCAGATGGGACACAAGAGCACACTAGAGGCACAGAGGGGCAGAGGGGACACGGGTGGTAGTGAGACACAGGGCAACACAGGGGACACCAGACGGATGGGAGACGGGGGGGTGCAGATATGACACTGTCCATAGACGCACCAGGTTAAATATATATATTTTTCCCCTGGTTTTTGACCTCTAAACCTGGGTGCATCTTATAGTCTGGAGCATCCTATACTACGAAAAATACAGTATATAGTGTTTAAGCAGGTCTGTAATAACATTGTTTTTCTTGCTTTACTGAGTAGTTCTCTGGCTGGATGATTTGGAACCACTGTGATACAGTAGAGTCCCGGTTATCCAGAAATCAACTAACCAGACGTCTCCAACCAGCACAAACAACCAGCACAAACTGTCGGCAATACTCACAGTGACTGTGAAGGTCAAATGCTTAGGTTGTTTGTGGGCAGTACTGTGCTTTAAGACTGGAATCCATGGCTCCCCTAATGGTAATATACTTTCAATTACTGTATTTTAACATTTAAAGGGAATGTCCAGACAGCAAAAAAAAAAAAAAATGACATTAACTTACCCGAAGCTTCCTCCAGCCCCTTGCAGCCAACGTGTCTCACGCCATAGCTCCATTCCCAACCTCGCGGCAGCAATCCCCAGGAGCGCCAAGACTCTACTGTCTATAAATCAGCTTGCACTTTTTGTAGTATGATCAAAGGGTGTATCTCAGGTTTTATGAAGGACAGTCAGATGGCAGTTATGAGACTCATTGTTGAGGATAGATGCTCATAGACCAAGACCACCACTAAATAAGATTTCTGACATATACGTTCATCATTCAATTTTGCTATGAGACCCTAGGATTTCGAATTACATCACTGCCCACATACAGAATATCAAATAACCTACTATGTCTTCCACACCTAGCAGACACCACTGCAATAAGCATGTCACTCGCAGGCGAATACTAATTCTGTCACTAATCTTGCCAGTAAAAGATGTGGTGTATGCTGTCGGATGTGGAGTAGCTTGGATTTCTTGCAAAACAACGTTTGTAGCCTATTCCCTCCTGATCGCAGATCTTAGTGTAGCCAAGCTGTCACCATTCTCAGCAGGAATTGTCGCGTGTGCTCTGAGCTGAGGACTTCAAAGGACCAGCAATCTCTCCAGCTGGCAACTTGAAACTCCTGCTGAACTGTTAGTTATAAGATAAATCATAAGCTGCTATATTTGTCATATTACCTGTGTTGCAAACCCAGGCCCTTCAAACTCGCAGAGTGTGTCAGACCTTACCGGGCACTGGTACTGAGAAGATTCCAGAACAATCCAAGTTATGGGCTGTCAGTGAGACAGATTCAAAGTACCCGGCTGATACCACAGGGGCCCTGCCCCTTGTATTTGGTATCATTGTGCTGGATAAATCCGGACTGACCTGAAAATGTTATTAAATTTGCCCTGACCTGTACGGTTCTGTGAAATAGAGCCCATGTCTGGTTAGATATGATTTTAGGTCCCCAGGAGAAGGGGGAGGGCTCATCTCAGGTTCTAAGGGGGTGTGTGGTTCCCGCCCTCACTCCTTCTTACTATGTAAGGAGTATAAAACTAGCAGAGGACCCAAAATCAGTGTCCTCCACTTTGAAACATCATCCCGATTACATCCTTGCCAGCTTGAGGACATGCTGGCATCCGGCTTGTTTGGACTTTGACGCTGAGCTGCCTGATTCTGAAACCAAGGACTTAGCCAGTTCTTCTCCAAAAGGACATTTTCACCTGAGCTTAAGTATCCGTTTATTTCTTCACTTACTTTTATTTTTATACTACCTATTATTGTCTACATAATTGTTGATTTTAATGATTTTCTGTATTTATTAGTTATTTATATTGCATTTATAATAAAAGACTTCTAAAACTCATTTATTTTTCCGCTACGCCTACTATTCAGCAACACAAAATGAATCCTAGCATTCCGAAGAGTCACTACTACTGCTGATAGCTAGATAAAATAGGGTTAACCGTTTTATTTGCAGGTATTAGTATCAGTTAGGTTAAGTCTCCTGCCCTTCTGCAGAAGTGGTGGCAGTTCTATACCCTGAAATAGTGTGTCATTTGTGTTACTGTAACTCACAAGCTCCCTTCTAGCCTCTCTGCTGCCAAAATTCCAGTGGTTTCTGCGCACCGAATGCGACCACAGATTGGGTAATTTGTGTGCTGAAACAGATTGGAAGGCATTGTGCAGTCTGGCTACTATGGAGCGTGTGACAATTACCATATCAACATGGATTATTATTGGCAACTTGGATAAGTGAAAAAGCTTTCATCTCTAATTCCCAATATTAAAGATTGTATCTCACAGATGAGCTTTTCTTTGAGATAAAACTGGCATCCCGTGGAGATGCTCTCTCCAAATAATGAAAATTATATTAGCATTTGGCATTCATTTTCTTCTGACCTTAACCTTCCTGGCGGTAACCCCGGACGTATCCGCCACGCTGCAGAGCCCCCCCTAGACCCCGTGCGCTGCCTGGCCTATCAGCGCCTGGCAGCGCTGAGGGGTGGATCGGGACTCCCTTAGACGTCATGATGTCCATGACGTCGGTGACGTCATCCCGCCCCGTCGCCATTTGAACGGGATTTCCGATCGAAGAGGGTTGGGGGATGCCGCTGCACACCGGCTATCCTGTAGCGAGCCCTGGGCCCGCTACATGATTTAAAAAAAAAAAAAACGGCTGCGCTGCCCCCTGGCGGTCTATTAAAAACCGCCAGGGGGCAGCGCAGCCGTTTTTAACAGTTAAACAGTTAATTTCTGTAACGCCTCGTACACATGTATGAGTAATGTTACCCGCAGGGAATGGGACTCAACCCCTCCAGTACAGAGTCCAGCGTGTATAGACATGTCGCTAGCCTAGAGGTAAGCAATGCGGCTGTTGTTATGGAGGAGAGAGGAGGTATGATGTGTGAGGCATGACGGAGAGGATTTTTCATTGATGTCGAGGCTTCTGTACAAGTGATAGATTCTCGTCTGACATAGTCTTTAACGTTCCCTCAGCTATGGAGCAGTTAAAAAGGGCACAGGTGGCGACCTGTTTAAAAGGGCACCTGCTATAATAGCGGGCACAGACACTTTTAGGGGGGTGGGGGCTTAATGTTAGTTGCCCACCAGGGGGTTAAGGGTTAGGCACCATGAAGGGGAAGTTAAGAAATGGGCACCAAGAGGGGGGAGGTTAAGGGTTAGGACCAGGATGGGGATGGAATTAAGGGTTTGGCTCCATCAGGGGGTAGGTTAAAGGGAACCAGAGACGGACCTATGCTAAAAATTAAAAAAAAAGATGTTATACATACCTGGGGCTTCCTCCAGCCCCATAAGCTTGGATCGCTCCAACGCCGCCGTCCTCCGCTACCTCTATCACCGTAATCGGGTCCCGTCACTTCCGCCGGACGCGGCCAGTCTACCGCATGCACGGGGGCTCCCTCCGGCTTTGTACGCATGCGCCTGCGCAGTATGGAGGGAGCGCACAGCGCTTGCGTCGACTGGCCAAAATGACGGGACCCGGTACCGGCGCACAGAGGCGGCGGAGAAAAGCGGCATGGGAGCGATCCAGGCTGATGGGGCTGGAGGAAGGCCCAGGTATGTATAAATATGTTATTTTTCCGTCTCTGGGTCTCTTTAAGTGTTAGATACCACCATGGGTTAGGTACCATCAGGGGGGAGGTGAAGTGTTAGGCACCTTAGGCGGGAAGTTAAGCGTTAGGCACCATCGGGGGGGGGGGGGGGTTTCTGTGTGAGTGCGTAAGTCTGTGAGTAGGGAGAAGTAGGTCATAGTAAAATATCAGTAAATATGATCAATATTTTTCTGTTTGGATGAAATAGCATTCTACTACCGCTATCCTACGCCATTTTCAACAGGCGACTTTTTCAAATGTATGCATCAGCCAAGTTTAATCCGGCATGTATACCTAGCTTCTCTGAGTCTCTGAGATAACTGTTTACTTTGGAAGTAGGGTGGGAGTGCTGACAGCTGCTCCCAACTGTGCTCCAGACAAAGATACATGAAGTGCTGAAATCTCTGGCGTAACACATCGCAGACTCAAAGTAAAAGTATAATTATATGGTAATCCTGATTAAGGGCACCTTACAGATACCTTTAATTCAAAGGACATCCAGGGTTCAAGTACATATTAAAGGTCTGTTTGGAATATTAATGAGGACATCATAGTATTTTTTCCCTTTTTTCTAACAGGAATCATTTGGAATTCCCAGAGTCACATAATGTTTGCTAAATAAAGTTTCTTATAACATGGGTGGCCGACAAAGCTACCCCCTACATTTACACACAGAAAGTGTAACTGCATAGCACTACCTTCATACACACACCTGTGGCCAGGATGCCTCTTTCTCCCATCTATATCAGTAGGCTTTGGTTCCACCTCAAGTATGGCCAGTGTGCTTTTTCTCCCAGCCCTACAAGAATGGCCAGTATGCTTACTTTTCTCTCCATGAAAACGTGGCCAGTATGCCTCTCCCTCTCCTCATATAAAATTGACCAGTATGGCCCCCAACCTTATTGCAGAGTAGTGAGAGGTCTTTTACCTCACAGCATACATCTGCTCCATGCAGCGAGCCACATAAGATGCATCGAGAGCCATAGAAATGGTATGTTATTGTACATTAGGTGGCTACAAAGAGGACAGCCAATGCTGGGAGAAAGTAGAATTCTGCTGCCCTACTCTGCTAAATGTAGGGTAGGGGATAGAGATGAGGGCCTCCACTGACCACAGGCCCCTCTGCAGCTGTGGGGGTTAAGGTAATTGGCAACATGAATACTATTCATCCAGCATCTTGCTTATATGTGACCGCATTGTAACAGGAAAAAGAGAGAAAAACAGGAACACAGTAGAAAAAAAACAGTCTACCTAAATTTGTATCACAGCAACACACAAAGCTACTTTGTGAGCAATTTGGTTAGTTCAGTTAAAGTAAGAATTGTGCAGCAAATTTTCTAACCAGTAGCAACTGGATTTGCCCTAGTTAGGTGACAGATTTTTGCTTGGTATGGGTGCTGGAAGTCTTGCTGGGTATATGTAACCCATGGTGCTCAGAAAGCTCAAAAACAAAATCCAGGAATTACAGTTTTTTTGTTAAATGCTTGATTAAAATAATATTTTTCTATTTTACAAAAACCTACCTTTTGTGACTCTTCCCTGTTCTTGTTTCTAATATAAAGCAAAAATATATAATTAAAATATTTTCCTATGCCAATTTGTATTAATTCACATCTTAATATTTGAAACAATGGACAGGCTATTGATATTTATTAGGAATTAGGCAGGTAAACATTATTATTATTATTACTTCCATAGGACATGCTCAAAAATATTGTTTTTTATTATATGATATGAGATAGTCATAGTGCTATTCAGAAACAGGCCTACCAATAAGCATTAGATACAGACAGTATCTAAAGTGGCAACCAGTTTTCAAGGGTTTCCAATTAATTGCCCAAAAATCCCTTGTACATTAGGTTACAGGGTAGTGACGCAATGTGAGCATTACTGATCCACCATGTCTTCATGTTTAACTCCTGTGTGACCAGTAATTCCTTCACTGCAATGCTTGTGTACCTTTTTCCTAAAGTGTAAATATGGAGGGAAGTTAAGAGACCAATGCCATGCCTAATACTATATTGTCTGATAGGAAATATACCTGCACCATAACCGCAAATAGTTTCATTGTTCCCTACTGACCCTTCATCCGCTTCTTGTAACTACGTTGCTTCTTCCTTTGCCTGTGGCTATATACTGATGGTACCTGGATGTCCAGCAAGGTGGCAAGAGCATTTACTCAAATAATCTAACTAATTGAGCAACCTGTAGGGACTACATTATATTTTCTGCTTGAATGTTGATGTGCTGCCTTAAATAAAAGAGAACCCGAGGTGTGTTTAAAGAATGTTATCTGCATACAGAGGCTGGATCTGCCTATACAGCCCAGCCTCTGTTGCTATCCCAAACCCCACTAAGGTCACCCTGCACTCTGCAATCCCTCATAAATCACAGCCGTGCTGTGAGGCTCTGTTTACATCTGTAGTGTCAGTCTCAGCTGCTCCCCCGCCTCCTGCAAAGCCCCGGTCCCTGCCCCCGTCCCTTCCCTCCAATCAGCAGGGAGGGAAGGGATGCAGGCGAGGACTGGAGTTCTGCAGGAGGCGGGGAGAGCAGCAGACTGACATTATAGAGATAAACACAGCCAGCTCTGACAAGCTGTTTGTCAGCAGCGTGGCTGTGATTTATGAGGGATTGCATAGTGCAGGGGGACCTTAGGGGGGTTTGGGATAGCAACAGAGGCTGGGCTGTATAGGCAGATCCAGCCTCTGTATGCAGATAATATTCTTCAAACCCACCTCGGGTTCTCTTTAAATAAAAAGTGCACTTAAAAAACTAATTGGAGTTACCTTTTTGCTCAAAAGAACAGCAAAAAAGAATGTCTAGTACTGTCTATATGGGAAGAACTTTTTTAACCACTTCAGGATCACAGTGTTTTTCCCCTAGAAAACCAGAGCAATTTTCACATCACGCTCCTACCATTCATTCAATAACTTTATTGCTAGTTATCATACTGAAATGATCTATATATTATTTTTTTGTGGGACAAACTAGGATTTCCTTTGGCAGGACTTTTTGATAAGAATTATGTTATTTTATATGCATTTTACATTTCCCTGCATTTATATGCAGGAAAGAAGAAGAAAAAAAAATGTTTTTAAATCATCACTTCTCAGCTTTTTGCCATTATAGTTTAAAAATAAAATGTGTTATTGTAAATAAAAACCCACACATTTTATCCTTCTATTATATCACAGACACGGTGATCAGATTTGGCAACAGCTGTTACCCATTCACCGATCACGGAATGGCAAGATTCCAAAGGCGAACATGAGAGACGCGACGATCGCGCACAGCAGCGGTAAGAAAACAACACGCATATCTACACCCCTGATCCACTGGTGAAGTATACAGGGGTGTAGATATGTGTAGCAGGGTTCAGAAGTAGTTAAGATCTTGAAGGAGCAACTTTTATCTTCCCCAATAGCACCTTCCTCCCAACTAACGAAGATCTGGCTGTTTTGTGCCTATACTGGTTCTCTGTGCTAGATGTAGGGGTGGGGCTTGTAACATTAATGTCAATATTCATTATGTCCATGAAGTTGCATGCCCACCTTTCTATTAACCACAGCGCAGCTGCATAGCTTACTTGAAAAAATATAAATATTATATTTTATGGTGCTTAAAAATGTGAATCGCTGGTGAGCCTTCTAATGCCCGTACCATGCATCTTACAAAGTGGGGCACCGCTGCAGAATCAAGTGGTAATTTGTACATGAAGTTACTGTAGGATTTCATTAAGTTCAAGGACTGTGTTTGTTCTAAAGTCTATTAGTAACAGTAAACTGATCACATAAACACATATAGATCTTATGCAAGCAACACACTCTTTATTACATAGAACGAATCATGGAAAACCGGGAGCAGTATATTATATCCAGTATATTGGAAGGACCATATGTGTTTTAAAAGTAAGGAAAAAGTTTTAGAAATAAGAAATTAGAACTATTTGGAAACATTGAAAAGGAAATGAGACACCTCCTTTGTCCAAGCAATTGTCTCAAAACAAGTCCTCAAATCTCACCAACAGTAAATGTTTTGAACTAACTAACTAACTAACTAACTAACTAACTAACTAACTAACTAACTAACCCTTTTGTGCACAATAGTGCCTGAACCATACTGATTAACAAGGTGAAAAGGAAACACATAGTAGTAAGAATAAAAAATGTGCATAGGTTGGGGTAGCACATTGTCCAGTGAGGGGTAGTGTAGGTACAGAGAAGAACATGGTGGTTAAATTATGAAAAGAAAGAAGCAGGCAGTGTGAGTAGGTGAAGAATGCAGAAAGAGGAATATGGTAGGACAGATGGGAAGAAGCAGGTAATGTGGATAGTTAAAGTAGGTGATAATAATGAGGGGATGCACAAAGTGGGTGTGATTGAACAAATAAGGGTGAGAACACAAAATGGGTTTATAGAACAAATTATGGTGAGGACAAACACAGTGTGGGTGCAGACAGAGGTGGTAGTAGAACAGATGAGGGGAACACTTAAAAGGGGTGGGTGGGACCAGGGCCTGTTCTCTTGTGAAGCAAGGTGAAATACGTGTATCAGGAGCTGAGATTACACGAGCGGCATGTTTGTACTGTGCGTTTACACTTACAGCATGCAGTCAGAGTAGGAGGAGAAGCAAGAGGAGAGCAAGCGAGGTGAAGAGGTCCTCACTGGGTAAAAGCAGCTTGTTGTGCTGTGTGAGGAGTCTGACAGTGAGTGAGGGAGGGGGGAGGCAGGAGAGCAGCAGTGTTTGATTTGACTTGCACAGCAGAAGGAAGGAGGTGGCACTGCTGTCCTGACAGAGGAGGAATGGAGGATGGCCGACTGGCTGAGGGTAAGCAGTTTGTTTATCACAGACTTGCAGCCAGCCAGCCAGCCAGTGTGTCACAGACTCGCAGCCTGACAGCAAGTGTGTTATTGTGTTGAGCTGCAGCATATCTCAATTTGTTGCATATGATCCCTTGCTGACTAAGAACATTAAATGAAGCAGAGTAAATTGTCAGGTGCTGTGCGATCATTCCAAAATGGGGGAAGGCGCATCCTCACAAGTTTGTTTCAGGCAGCAAAAATGTCTAGGACCGGCCCTGGGTGGGACAGAGAAGTAGGGTAGGGTGAAAAAAAACAGACAGTCTCCCTACTTGGATACAGTAATCAAAATGATTCCCTACTTGGACACTTCTGCTACTTTCAGGTCCCCTTTTTCTCTTTACTCTCTTTTACCTTGACACACATGCTGATTCTTTTGTTACCCTCATTTCTTATCTTCTCACAGACAATTTTTCTACCTTTGTTGACCATCAACCCCCACTTGGCACGTATTCTCTTTCTCCTCCAGACTTGCCACGGCATTTTCTTATTCTCATCCTTCTGGCTGCTGACACATTACTTATGCCATGATTGGGAGATCATTAGTCATAGATGTAGCACAGGAGAAGATGAGGAAGAAAGTCAAATGGAATAGGAAGAAGATGTTAGCTACGTGTTTGTGTGCTTGGTGTGGAACATCCACCATAAGCATATGGAAGTTGTGGCATGTTGCTGTGTCATGATGCTAAGTCTGCTAAAAAGAATCTAGTGCCTTAAAAACCACCCATCCAATACATGTCATGCACCTGCTAGCAGGTGATTTTATGTTTTATGTAACCTAGACACTTACTTGGTACTCTACTAGGGACTTGTTTGCATTTATCCATATTCATTCACTTTTTCTGCATGAAAATGTAATGTGATGCAGTTAAAGGGCAACTTAAGTAAGAGGTAGATGGAGGCTGCCATATTTATTTCCTTTTAAACAATACCAGTTGCCTGGCAGCCCTGCTGATCCTCTTCCTCTAATCCTTTCAGCCGTAGACCCCTGAGCAAGCATACAGCAGATCAGGTGTTTCTGACATTATTGGCAGATGTGACAAGATTAGCTGCATGCTTGCTTCTGGTGTTATTCAAACTCTACTGCAGCTAAATAGATCAGCAGGACTGCCAGTCAACTGGTATTATTTAAAAGGAAATATAAATGGCAGCCTTCATATACCTCTCACTTCAGTTGTCCTTTAAAGTGAACCCAAGATGAAAATAAACTGATGAGATAAACAATTGTATTTATGCTCCAACTCCAAAAAATGACTTTTTTAGATATCCCATGGTTCTATTTTATATTTACACATTTACAAACTAGATTGAATGTGTTGTTGCCTCTGCTCAGTGCCAGCCTAATAAGTGTCCCTGGGTTAGACAAAGGTCAATAGTTCATGTATTTTATCTCTCGCTGCTCTCAGAAGTTGGATTCTGACAGGAAAAAGTCTTGGAATCGAACACAGTGAATCCAGCACAGGAGACTTGGGTGCGCTTTTGCAACGGAGACCTATAGGATTCTTTCAGACATACCGTATTTTTCGGAATATAAGACGCTCTGGCATATAAGACGCACCTAGGTTTAGAGAGCAAAAATCAGGAAAAAAAACCAAAAAACTAAACCTATGTGCGTCTATACTGCAGGGGCGTCTTATGGACATTTATCCCCCCAAAAAAATTTCTAAGCTACTCTATCTACACTACACTGCCCAGTTACACTACACTATGCCCTATTTCCCCACCAGTTACACTACAATACACTATACAGCAATACACTACACTACACTACACTACACTTAAACTAAACTTCACTGCACTAAACTACACTGCACTAAACTACAATTAACTACACTAAACTACACTCCAATTAACTGCACTACATTAAAATACACTCCAATTAACTACACTACACTACAATACACTTTCATACATTACCTGATCCTGCAGCCGCGATCCTCACACCGGCTGTCAGCGATCCTCTTCAGCATCCTCCTTTCATCCTGGGTCCCGCAGCGCGATCCTCTTCAGTGGCAGCGGTAGGCAGGGACACCGGCCGCCTACCGCTGTGCAGAGCCGCCGGGGTCCGCTGGGCCATCTCCATAAACACTGCCGGGGTCCGCTGCGCCGTCTGCATAATCGCCGCTGGAGTCCGCTGGGTCATCTGCATAATAGCCGCTGGAGTTCGCTGGGTCGCCGCCTCCATACACGCAGTTCTCTGTACTAGCCGCGCACGTGCACCAGGGGTCATGCATGACCCCTGGCGCACGTGCGCGGCTAGTACAGAGAACTGCGTGTATGGAGGCGGCGACCCAGCAAACTCCAGCGGCTATTATGCAGATGACCCAGCGGACTCCAGCGGCTATTATGCAGACGGCCCTGCGGACCCCGGCAGTGTTTATGGAGATGGCCCAGCGGACCCTGGCGGCTCTGCACAGCGGTAGGCGGCCGGTGTCCCTGCCTACCGCTGCCACTGAAGAGGATCGCGCTGCGGGACCCAGGATGAAAGGAGGATGCTGAAGAGGATTGCCGACCGCTGGGGGGAGGATCGCGGCTGCAGGATCAGGTAATGTATAGCGGCGGTTCAGCTTCCCTGCGCACTCTGCATTGATTTTTTTGGTATCTTTAGAATATAAGACGCACCCACCTTTCTTCCCAAAATTTGGGGGAGAAAAAGTGCGTCTTATATTCCGAAAAATATGGTAAATGTTTCAAACGTATCCATTGCATAGCAGAATGCAAAGGGCTCGATCCACAAAGCGTTGCTAACCCAGTTAGAGACTTTAGGCGTGATAACCATTGCACCACACTGGTGAAAAGCCAGTTTAGGCGTGATAAGTTTAGGCGTGATAAGTTTAGCCAGTTTAGGTGTGATAAGTTTAGGCGTGATAAGTTTAGGCATGATAAGTTTAGATCGCGCATAAAGTCCCGCACGCAAAGCAGCGCCATTAAACTCCATGCGGAGTGCACCAGACTTTGCTAGCGCAAAACTTTTGATCAACTGTGCACTGCGGTGCTAACCCAGTTGGTTCTTAAACGTATCACTCCTAAACTTATCACACCTAAACTTATCATGCCTAAACTGAGTTTAGGTGTGATAAAGGGCTTTTCACCAGTGTGCTGTTAGCACCGCTTTGTAAATCAGGCCCCAAGTCTCATTCTACACAGCTTTTCAGGACACTGTATGAAAAGCAGACATGCATTGTCCGCTATGGTCTCCTTTGCTGTCTGATGGACACAAACAGATATCAAAATGGAAGGGGATGGACACAATATCATATCCGCTGTAACTGTCTACAACTGTCTACATTCTCAACCTGGCGCACTGTGGACCTGCTATGTGTAATGGTGGACTGGAACAGTTAATTATAAAATATATCTCCCCAGCAAGAATTAATACTAATAATTCAACACCTGAAGTGGTTACTTCCATTGTCCTGTTCAGCATGCTACTTGTTCTTTATAAAGCAAATAATCATATTTATGATATTCCATACCAGGATGCAGCAGTAATAGGTTTTCCAGGAAACAGACTAACCTATCAGGCAACATCCAAAATGCAGAAAAAGTATTAATTAACCGCCTTCACCTTTGGATGTAAGTGCATAAAGGATAAAATTGTGTGGCACAAAAGGGTGGAAGAGATAGCTGTAAGTAACACAGATACGGATTGAGCAGCAGCAATGCTGGCAGTAATTGTGGATTGACTGATGTATGTGTGATGTGTGGAGCTCTTGGTAACAGATATCCTTGTAATCATGATGTCTCTAAGCAAGAGCCTATAGACTCGTATTTACTGTGCTAGTGCTCTGGGTAACAATGCAGCCTTATAGAGAACACTGTACTGCAGTATTGTATGTCATACCTCTTTCCTTTCTTTCTTTCCACAGTATCATCCATTAGTGCCACATGTCTTCTATAGGGGTTAACATGTTCTAGTTCCTAATGATAAAATGTGATGTAATTAGATGTAAAAATTAAAAAGGGATTTTTTAGAAATATAAAAACCTATCAAGTACAATTTTATAGAAACATTGATAACAATGGCTTTCTTTATAAAATAATTAAAAATATGGCATGATGATGATAAGTAAACATGGCTTTTTATAAACACACTGGGGAGAGTGTGTTAATATTTGTAGTTATAAAGTTATATCTTTATTGATTCACTGTTAGCCTCAACCACATTGGGTCAACATCATTGTTAAAAAATAAAAATCATTACTTTAAATTATTCAACTTAGTGTTCATAACCTAAATGACACAGGTTACACGGTTTTAAATGGGAATTGTTATTCCTTTGCAGTGTCACAACCACTTTGTAACACTATTCCTCCCCCCTAAAAAAAAAAATGATTGAAAATAGTGTGTGTGTGTTTGTTACACAGTTTATACCAGGGGACTCAAACTCAATTTACCTGTGGGCCGCAGGAGGCAAAGTCAGGATGAGACTGGGCCGCATAAGGAATTTCACAATCGCGGCGCATCGCCGCCTCTGCCCGCCCCTCTCACTTTTCCTTCACAGAGAGGGGCGGGGAGAGGCGGCGATCCGTGCGGCGATTGACGTCAGGAGGGGCAGAGCTGAAGCTGAAAGCTCTGCTCCTTCCAGGAAATGCCGGCGGATTGCCCCCTGGGCGATTTAGGGGTTCTGCAGCCCTCATTTAGCGGTGGGGATGCGGCGGATTACTTGGGAGCACTGAAGCGAACTATAAGGAAGCTTTTGCCGGCGAGGGCCACAAAATGTTGTTTAGAGGGCCGCAAATGGCCCGCAGGCCGCGAGTTTGAGACTTTGAGGCCGCGAGGTTTATACAGTTCGAAAAGGATAGTGTTATTTTTTCATGTAACCACTTTGTGTCACCATTGTTACAAAACTAAGGCCCTGTTCAGACTGTTAGCATTTGTGGAACGCGTATAAATTCAAAGAAACTCAAGGTGAAAAACGCATGCGTTTTTCTTGCGTTCAAATGCGAACCATGATGACTTTTTTTTTCAAAAAGACCTTATACTTTTTGAGAAAATCAAATAAGAAAAAAGAGTCGATTCATTAAAAAAAAAAAACGATTCATTAAAAAGAACCGGATGATTCATGAGCCATTAGTATAGCTTAGAATGCGTCCTGTGCAGGACGTATAGCTGCCGGCTCCCGCTGTCTCTCCCCACCTGCCTTCACCCTCACATAGGCTGGCTTCCTAGGTCATCTCCCCACCTCCTCCTGGGGCACCGGAGGTGGGGAAGACCCCATTGTCCATGGATTGGAGCCCCCGGAGCCCCCCGTACCATGGACCATGCGGGCTGGTATAGCTCAGGGTGCGAAGCCACAGTCGACCGGGGTTCCGCACTCTGGCTATTCCAGCCTGCATGGGGGAGAAGGGGTTACAGAGGCTCGGGAGAGGGGACCCCACGTAATTTTTTTTTCAGATTTCCCACACTCAGCACATAAAAATAATAAAAAAAATATTTTTTTTTTTTAAAGGACTTCCTCCTCCTGATGCATCCGATGTATGCACGCATATTGATGACAGGGAGGAGGCCCTAAAGCTGCGCAGCCGCAATCGCGTCTATGCGGACTGCGCAGCCGCGGCAATCTGTGGCGGCGAAATTGAGGGGGGAATGAGAACCCTCCCTCTAGATTGTAAGCCTTTGGCAGGGCCCTCTTCCCTTGTGTATCATACTTGACAGTGTGCACTTTACCCAGAATTTGGAACTGGTAATTTTTTACCACTACCATTCCAGTTTATGATCTGGCATTGTACTATTATCTGCATTGTGTTGCGTATCTTATTGCTATTACCTGTATTGTTGTATCTATGGTCTGTTACCTGTATTGTTCTGTCAACCCTGTTATCATTGTCTGTAATCCTATTTATTGTACAGCGCTGCGTAATATGTTGGCGCTATATAAATCTAATAAATAATAATAATAACCCGACCCGTTCGGAGGGGTTGGGACCCGACTGGGGCCGGTATTACTGCAGGAGCCATGGCGGAATGAACGGGAGGGCGCGGATGGCATCCTCCATGGATCTGGATTATGAAAAGGTATTTAACTTTTTTCACATTTGTGGCCTCGGAAGTCCTTTTAAAAAAAATATATATATATTATTTTTATGTGCTGAGTGTGGGAAATCTGAAAAAAAATGGCGTGGGGTTTCTCCTCCCGAGCCTCTGTAACCCTTTCTCCCCCATGCAGGCTGGAATAGCCAGAATGCGGAGCCCAGGCCGACTGTGGCTTCGCACCCTGAGCTATACCAGCCCGCATGGTCCATGGTATGGGGGGCTCCGGGGGGAGGGGCGTCCAATCCATGGACAAGGGGCTCTTCCCCACCTCCGGTGCCCCAGGAGGAGGTGGGGGCGACTCCCTGGAGGGGTTCATGGTAGCATCTAGGAGTCCCCTTTAAGAAGGGGACCCCAGATGCCCACCCCCCTCCCAGGAGAAATGAGTATAGGGGTACAAAGTACCCCTTACCCATTTCCACAAAGGGTTAAATGAAATAAAAACACAACCACGAGAAAAGTATTTTATTATTCTAAAATAACCATAAATACTTACCTGTACCTTTAAAAAAAATTCCCACGCCAATATCCTCAGTAAACGATCCAACGAATGCAGTATCCTCTTATCTTGCGATCTTCTAAGAAGTTGATTGAAGATCTCCGACGCCCCCCACATAGCAAAAAATGCGTCCTTTGGGACGCATAGCTGCCGGCTCCCGCTGTCTCTATACACCTGCCTTCACCTGTCACCCTCACCTAGGCTGGCACCCGGTGCACCCATGGGGGCACCGGGTGCCAGCCTAGGTGAGGTTGACAGGTGAAGGCAGGTGGGGAGAGACAGCGGGATCCGGCAGCTATACGTCCTGCACAGGACGCATTCTAAGCTATACTAACGGTTCATGAATCATCCGGTTATTTTTAATGAATTGGTTCTTTTTTTAATGAATCTGCTTTTTTCTTTGAAACTATAATATCGATTTTCTCAAAAAGTATAAGGTCTTTTTGTAAAAAAATGTTCCTCTTTTAGTCACTGCCTTCCTCTACATACCCTGCAAATTTGGTGTTTTTACTATGTAAGGGGACTTTGCTATTAACCGCTAAAGTCGGCGGGCATTAAAGTATATGGGCGAACCGAACTTTTTAGAAAAAAAGTTCCTGGTTCACTGCGAAGGCGAACCACCCAAAGTTCGCCTGGAACCGTTCGCTGGCGAACCGTTTGGGCCATCTCTACTTGTAATCCCACAAGATGGCTTGTCACAACAAGCTAACTTTACAGTTGTCTCCACAGGCATGTAAGAGTGGTAGTGCACCTCTAATAGCTTTCTAAATGCGTTCAGGAGGAGGAGGAGATGATGGTAGATGACAAGGTGTTTGATGCATACATTTGATGCATACATTAGTGAAGGCATAGCCCATAAGTGTGATGATGATGATGATTATGATGATGAGGAGGAGGAGTTGGAGGAGGAAGTAGCAAAGCAGCAACATCCTAGGAGATTATACAGGGTGCCCAAAACCAACCAGAACATAAAAAGGTACAGATCTGCAGAATTGGCTAAATGATAAACTCTAGTATATTACAGAACCAACCTCGTTTCCAGCTAACATGTTTAAGAAACATACTTATCCTAAATCATAGCTGTAATGCCAACACATGACATCTATATATGCTACCAGATCCAGCATCATGGGCGTAACAATCACCCCTGCCATCGCAGAGGGACCCAGAGGCTTTGGGGGCCCCTCCACCTCCCTCTTCCCAACCACAAGTGCAGCAAATTAGCAAAGAAACCTCCCCATTCACTCACAAACACCGTGTGCAGGAGCATGTGTAATTTTATTTCCTGCTTCCAGAGGCTGCTTCACAGCAGAACACTCTCTGCTGCTATTTGTCGTCTCTCAATGACATGGGATTTGGGGACAAAGGCGGCCCCATGCTATAATTTTTGCAGGGGGGAGGGCTATTAAGTCTAGTTACGCCCCTGTCCAGCATGCCAGCTCTTTGAGATGGATGGCTACTGTAAACACGCTGAATTAACTCTAGATTTTAATGCAGTATGTGTGCATAGCTTTTGCCTTTTATTTCATCATTTATACACTCTAGGCCGGATCCAATTCACCTTTTCTCTTATTTTTTTTCCTAGGAGATAATTTTCATATTCTCTTTAAAGGACAACAGCAAGCAGAGGGATATGGAGTCTGTTGTGTTTATTATCCTTTTAAACAATACCAATTGCCTGGTTACCCTGCTGGTCCTCTGCCTCTAATACTTTCAGCCATAGACCCTGAACAAGCATGCAGCATATCAGGTGTTTCTGACATTGTCAGATCTGACAAGATTCTCTGCATGTTGGTTTCTGGTGTGATTCAGACACTACTTCAGCCAAATAGACCAGTAGGGCTACCGGGCAACAAAATTATTCAGAGAATTTTCTGGATTGCTGGTGGCTTAAAAGGCATTTTATTGATAATATGTGAAATATCACGTAGGATAAAACCCAGGTGAAAAAGTTAATTGCATATGGGCCTCTGAGTCTTTGCGTTCATGGATCAGAGACTCAGAAAGCATTATATCCTGGACAGTTAGGCAAGAGGTATTTTTAAAAGTAGGCAGGACATGACATCTTGACACCTTCCATATTCTCCTAAATGTATGTTTCCTGTAATGAAAATAATCATGACATTCTGATTAAGTCAAGGTGAGCATAAAGCTGCTGTTACCTAGGCCATTCACATGCTAAAAATTCAGTGGAAGTTAATTTAATGAGGCAGTCTTGGCTTTTGTAATTCACACAAAGGCCACCAGCTCTCCCGTGCATTTAACAGCTGACTTTAAGCCTGGAGGGAAAAGCTTAACACAGCAATACACTAAATACAATAATAATCTATTTGTTTTCTGTTCAGTTTTACAGTTGTAGAGCCAATGAGAAATATACAGCATTTTGGGCAAAAGCACTAAATTGTATGTGAAGTCTTAAAGATGTGTTTGTTTAACATCAAATAGGCACTGAGCTTAATGTAAGACATTCTGATGCAAGTGGAACTTACATCTCCACAACAGTGTAAAGCTGGCCTAATTGCTGAACATTCCTCCAAAAAAATCCTATACCGTGTCCTAAATCCGTGTCCCTGCATCTGCGCTTTTGATCTACCGCGGACAGGGCCACGGGCTTGTGCACACGGTGCGCCGGCGCATGGGTATATGTCGCGCCCATGCGCATCACACTGGCCTTCCAGGCGATGTGGCAGTGGCGAGAGGGGATAGAGGGTTGTGAGTTCAGAGGCCTAGCACCCATTATTGTAACGGTTCTTAGGTCTAGTATGATAATAAAGTATAGGTTGTGGTGTGGTTAATAATTGCTGTGGTTACTTTGCTTATGCACTTATTTAGTGTTATTTTAACCACTTGAGGACCACAGTCTTTCTACCCCTTAAGGACCGGCCACTTTTTTTCCATTCAGACCACTGCAGCTTTCACGGTTTATTGCTCGCTCATACAACCTACCACCTAAATGAATTTTGGCTTCTTTTCTTGTCACTAATAAAGCTTTCTTTTGGTGCTATTTGATTGCTCCTGCGATTTTTACTTTTTATTATATTCATCAAAAAAGACATGAATTTTGGCAAAAAAATGATTTTTTTAACTTTCTGTGCTGACATTTTTCAAATAAAGTAAAATTTCTGTATACATGCAGCGCGAAAAATGTGGACAAACATGTTTTTGATTAAAAAAAACCCCATTCAGTGTATATTTATTGCTTTGGGTAAAAGTTATAGCGTTTACAAACTATGGTGCAAAAAGTGAATTTTCCCATTTTCAAGCATCTCTGACTTTTCTGACCCCCTGTCATGTTTCATGAGGGGCTAGAATTCCAGGATAGTATAAATACCCCCCAAATGACCCCATTTTGGAAAGAAGACATCCCAAAGTATTCACTGAGAGGCATAGTGAGTTCATAGAAGATATTATTTTGTGTCACAAGTAAGCGGAAAATGACACTTTGTGAGGAAAAAAAAAAAAAAAAAAGTTTCCATTTCTTCTAACTTGCGACAAAAAAAAATGAAATCTGCCACGGACTCACCATGCCCCTCTCTGAATACCTTGAAGGGTCTACTTTCCAAAATGGGGTCATTTGTGGAGTGTGTTTACTGTCCTGACATTTTGGGGGTGCTAAATTGTAAGCACCCCTGTAAAGCCTAAAGGTGCTCATTGGACTTTGGACCCCTTAGCGCAGTTAGGCTGCAAAAAAGTGCCACACATGTGGTATTGCCGTACTCAGGAGAAGTAGTATAATGTGTTTTGGGGTGTATTTTTACACATACCCATGCTGGGTGGGAGAAATATCTCTGTAAATGACAATTTGTTATTTTTTTTACACACAATTGTCCATTTACAGAGATCTTTCTCCCACTCAGCATGGGTATGTGTAAAAATACACCACAAAACACATTATACTACTTCTCCTGAGTACGGCGATACCATATGTGTGGCACTTTTTTGCACCCTAACTGCGCTAAAGGGCCCAAAGTCCAATGAGTACCTTTAGGATTTTACAGGTCATTTTGAGAAATTTCGTTTCAAGACTACTCCTCACGGTTTAGGGCCCCTAAAATGCCAGGGCAGTATAGGAACCCCACAAATGACCCCATTTTAGAAAGAAGACACCCCAAGGTATTCCGTTAGGAGTATGGTGAGTTCATAGAAGATTTTATTTTTTGTCAAAAGTTAGCGGAAAATGACACTTTGTGAAAAAACACAATTAAAATCAATTTCCGCTAACTTGTGACAAAAAATAAAATCTTCTATGAACTCGCCATACTACTAACGGAATACCTTGGGGTGTCTTCTTTCTAAAATGGGGTCATTTGTGGGGTTCCTATACTGCCCTGGCATTTAAGGGGCCCTAAACCGTGAGGAGTAGTCTTGAAACGAAATTTCTCAAAATGACCTGTGAAATCCTAAAGGTACTCATTGGACTTTGGGCCCTTTAGCGCAGTTAGGGTGCAAAAAAGTGCCACACATGTGGTATCGCCGTACTCGGGAGAAGTAGTACAATGTGTTTTGGGGTGTATTTTTACACATACCCATGCTGGGTGGGAGAAATAACTCTGTAAATGGACAATTGTGTGTAAAAAAATCAAAAGATTGTCATTTACAGAGGTATTTCTCCCACCCAGCATGGGTATGTGTAAAAATACACCCCAAAACACATTATACTACTTCTCCCGAGTACGGCAATACCACATGTGTGGCACTTTTTTGCACCCTAACTGCGCTAAAGGGCCCAAAGTCCAATGAGTACCTTTAGGATTTCACAGGTCATTTTTGTTTCAAGACTACTCCTCACGGTTTAGGGCCCCTAAAATGCCAGGGCAGTATAGGAACCCCACTAATGACCCCATTTTACAAAGAAGACACCCCAAGGTATTCCGTTAGGAGTATGGTGAGTTCATAGAAGATTTTATTTTTTGCCACAAGTTAGCGGAAATTGATTTGAATTGTTTTTCTTCACAAAGTGTCATATTCCGCTAACTTGTGACAAAAAATAAAATCTTCTATGAACTCACCATACTCCTAACGGAATACCTTTGGGTGTCTCCTTTCTAGAATGGGGTCATTTGTGGGGTTCCTATACTGCCCTGGCATTTTAGGGGCCCTAAACCGCGAGGAGTAGTCTTGAAACTAAATGTCGCAAAATGACCTGTGAAATCCTAAAGGTACTCATTGGACTTTGGGCCCCTTAGCGCACTTAGGGTGTAAAAAAGTGCCACACATGTGGTACCGCCGTACTCAGGAGAAGTAGTATAATGTGTTTTGTGGTGTATTTTTACACATACCCATGCTGGGTGGTAGAAATATCTCTGTACATGACAATTGTTTGATTTTTTTTACACACAATTGTCCATTTACAGAGAGATTTCTCCCACCCAGCATGGGTATGTGTAAAAATACACCCCAAAACACATTATACTACTTCTCCTGAGTACGGCGATACCACATGTGTGACACTTTTTTTGCAGCCTAGGTGCGCTAAGGGGCCCAACGTCCTATTCACAGGTCATTTTAAGGCATTTGTTTTCTAGACTACTCCTCACGGTTTAGGGCCCCTAAAATGCCAGGGCAGTATAGGAACCCCACAAGTGACCCCATTTTAGAAAGAAGACACCCCAAGGTATTCCATTAGGTGTATGGCGAGGTCATCGAAGATTTTATTTTTAGTCACAAGTTAGTGAAAAATGACACTTTGTGAAAAAAACCCAATAAAAATCAATTTCCGCTAACTTTTGACAAAAAATAAAATCTTCTATGAACTCGTCATACACCTAACAGAATACCTTGGGGTGTCTTTTTTCTAAAATGGGGTCACTTGTGGGGTTCCTATACCGCCCTGGCATTTTACGGGCCCAAAACCGTGAGTAGTCTGGAAACCAAATGTCTCAAAATGACTGTTCAGGGGTATAAGCATCTGCAAATTTTGATGACAGGTGGTCTATGAGGGGCCGAATTTTGTGGAACCGGTCATAAGCAGGGTGGCCTTTTAGATGACAGGTTGTATTGGGCCTGATCTGATGGATAGGAGTGCTAGGGGGGTGACAGGAGGTGATTGATGGGTGTCTCAGGGGGTGATTAGAGGGGAAAATAGATGCACTCAATGCACTGGGGAGGTGATCAGAAGGGGGTCTGAGGGGGATCTGAGGGTTTGGCCGAGTGATCAGGAGCCCACACGGGGCAAATTAGGGCCTGATCTGATGGGTAGGTGTGCTAGGGGGTGACAGGTAGTGACAGGAGGTGATTGATGGGTGTCTCAAGGTGTGATTAGTGGGGGGAATAGATGCAAGTAATGCAATGGCGAGGTGATCAGGGCTGGGGTCTGAGGGTGTGGGCGGGTGATTGGGTGCCCTAGGGGCAGATGGGGGTCTAATCTGATGGGTAGCAGTGACAGGGGGTGATTGATGGGTAATTAGTGGGTGTTTAGAGGAGAGAACAGATGCAATGCACTTGGGAGGTGATCTGACTGCGGGTCTGCAGGCGATCGGATGGTGTGGGTGGGTGATCAGATTGCCCGCAAGGGGCAGGTTAGGGGCTGATTGATGGGTGGCAGTGACAGGGGGTGACAGGGTGTGATTGATGAGTGATAGGTGATTGGCAGGTGATTGACAGGTGATCAGTGGGTTATTACAGGGAAGAACAGATGTAATTAATGCACTGGCGAATTGATAAGGGGGGGTCATAGGGCAATCTGAGCGTGTTGGCGGGTGATTGGGTGCCCGCAAGAGGCAGATTAGGGTCTGATCTGATAGGTAAAAGTGACAGGTGGTGATAGGGGGTGATTGATGGGTGATTGATGGGTAATTAGTGGGTGTTTAGAGGAGAGAATAGATGTAAACAATGGATTTGGGAGGTGATCTGATGTCGGATCTGCGGGCGATTTATTGGTGTGGGTGGGTGATCAAATTGCCCGCAAGGGGCAGGTTAGGGGCTGATTGATGGGTGGCAGTGACAGGGGGTGATTGATGGGTGATAGGTGATTGGCAGGTGATTGACAGGTGATCAGTGGGTTATTACAGGGAAGAACAGATGTAATTAATGCACTGGCAAATTGATAAGGGGGGGTCAGAGGGCAATCTGAGCGTGTTGGCGGGTGATTGGGTGCCCGCAAGGGGCAGATTAGGGTCTGATCTGATAGGTAACAGTGACAGGTGGTGATAGGGGGTGATTGATGGGTAATTAGTGGGTGTTTAGAGGAGAGAATAGATGTAAACAATGGATTTGGGAGGTGATCTGATGTCGGATCTGCGGGCGATCTATTGGTGTGGGTGGGTGATCAGATTGCCCGCAAGGGGCAGGTTAGGGGCTGATTGATGGGTGGCAGTGACAGGGGGTGACGGGGTGATTGATGGGTGATAAGTGATTGGCAGGTGATTGACAGGTGATCAGTGGGTTATTACAGGGAAGAACAGATGTAATTAATGCACTGGCAAATTGATAAGGGGGGGTCAGAGGGCAATCTGAGCGTGTTGGCGGGTGATTGGGTGCCCGCAAGGGGCAGATTAGGGTCTGATCTGATAGGTAAAAGTGACAGGTGGTGATAGGGGGTGATTGATGGGTGATTGATGGGTAATTAGTGGGTGTTTAGAGGAGAGAATAGATGTAAACAATGGATTTGGGAGGTGATCTGATGTCGGATCTGCGGGCGATCTATTGGTGTGGGTGGGTGATCAGATTGCCCGCAAGGGGCAGGTTAGGGGCTGATTGATGGGTGGCAGTGACAGGGGGTGACGGGGTGATTGATGGGTGATAAGTGATTGGCAGGTGATTGACAGGTGATCAGTGGGTGATTACAGGGAAGAACAGATGTAATTAATGCACTGGCGAATTGATAAGGGGGGGTCAGAGGGCAATCTGAGCGTGTTGGCGGGTGATTGGGTGCCCGCAAGGGGCAGATTAGGGTCTGATCTGATAGGTAAAAGTGACAGGTGGTGATAGGGGGTGATTGATGGGTAATTAGTGGGTGTTTAGAGGAGAGAATAGATGTAAACAATGGATTTGGGAGGTGATCTGATGTCGGATCTGCGGGCGATCTATTGGTGTGGGTGGGTGATCAGATTGCCCGCAAGGGGCAGGTTAGGGGCTGATTGTTGGGTGGCAGTGACAGGGGGTGATTGATGGGTGATTGATGGGTAATTAGTGGGTGTTTAGAGGAGAGAATAGATGTAAACAATGGATTTGGGAGGTGATCTGATGTCGGATCTGCGGGCGATTTATTGGTGTGGGTGGGTGATCAAATTGCCCGCAAGGGGCAGGTTAGGGGCTGATTGATGGGTGGCAGTGACAGGGGGTGATTGATGGGTGATAGGTGATTGGCAGGTGATTGACAGGTGATCAGTGGGTTATTACAGGGAAAAACAGATGTAATTAATGCACTGGCAAATTGATAAGGGGGGGTCAGAGGGCAATCTGAGCGTGTTGGCGGGTGATTGGGTGCCCGCAAGGGGCAGATTAGGGTCTGATCTGATAGGTAACAGTGACAGGTGGTGATAGGGGGTGATTGATGGGTAATTAGTGGGTGTTTAGAGGAGAGAATAGATGTAAACAATGGATTTGGGAGGTGATCTGATGTCGGATCTGCGGGCGATCTATTGGTGTGGGTGGGTGATCAGATTGCCCGCAAGGGGCAGGTTAGGGGCTGATTGATGGGTGGCAGTGACAGGGGGTGACGGGGTGATTGATGGGTGATAAGTGATTGGCAGGTGATTGACAGGTGATCAGTGGGTTATTACAGGGAAGAACAGATGTAATTAATGCACTGGCAAATTGATAAGGGGGGGTCAGAGGGCAATCTGAGCGTGTTGGCGGGTGATTGGGTGCCCGCAAGGGGCAGATTAGGGTCTGATCTGATAGGTAAAAGTGACAGGTGGTGATAGGGGGTGATTGATGGGTGATTGATGGGTAATTAGTGGGTGTTTAGAGGAGAGAATAGATGTAAACAATGGATTTGGGAGGTGATCTGATGTCGGATCTGCGGGCGATCTATTGGTGTGGGTGGGTGATCAGATTGCCCGCAAGGGGCAGGTTAGGGGCTGATTGATGGGTGGCAGTGACAGGGGGTGACGGGGTGATTGATGGGTGATAAGTGATTGGCAGGTGATTGACAGGTGATCAGTGGGTGATTACAGGGAAGAACAGATGTAATTAATGCACTGGCGAATTGATAAGGGGGGGTCAGAGGGCAATCTGAGCGTGTTGGCGGGTGATTGGGTGCCCGCAAGGGGCAGATTAGGGTCTGATCTGATAGGTAAAAGTGACAGGTGGTGATAGGGGGTGATTGATGGGTAATTAGTGGGTGTTTAGAGGAGAGAATAGATGTAAACAATGGATTTGGGAGGTGATCTGATGTCGGATCTGCGGGCGATCTATTGGTGTGGGTGGGTGATCAGATTGCCCGCAAGGGGCAGGTTAGGGGCTGATTGTTGGGTGGCAGTGACAGGGGGTGATTGATGGGTGATTGATGGGTGATTGACAGGTTATCAGGGGGGATAGATGCATACAGTACACAGGGGGGGGGGGGTCTGGAGGGGGGTCCTGGGGAGAATCTGAGGGGTGGGGGGGTGATCAGGAGGGGGCAGGGGGCAGGGGGGGAGATAAAAAAATAGCGTTGATAGATAGTGACAGGGAGTGATTGATGGGTTATTAGGGGGGTGATTGGGTGCAAACAGGGGTCTGGGGGGTGGGCAGGGGGGGGGTCTGAGGGGTGTTGTGGGCGATCAGTGGGCGGGGGGGGGGGCAGATCAGTGTGTTTGGGTGCAGACTAGGGTGGCTGCAGCCTGCCCTGGTGGTCCCTCCGACACTGGGACCACCAGGGCAGGAGGCAGCCTGTATAATACACTTTGTATACATTACAAAGTGTATTATACACTTTGTAGCGGCGATCGCGGGGTTAACATCCCGCCGGCGCTTCCGTATGGCCGGCGGGATGTTACGGCGGGTGGGCGGAGCCAGTTGCCGGGGGAAGCGCGCGTCATCAATGACGCGATCGCTCCCCCGGCATAGGAAAAGGACGCAACGCCCTAAGGCGTATTGCGGTCCTTAAGGCATCCACTTTGCCGCCGCCCATGGGCTGTGGGCGGTCGGCAAATGGTTAAAGAGACTCCGTAACAAAAATTGCATCCTGTTTTTTATCATCCTACAAGTTCCAAAAGCTATTCTAATGTGTTCTGGCTTACTGCAGCACTTTGTACTATCACAGTCTCTGTAATAAATCAACTTATCTCTCTCTTGTCAGACTTGTCAGCCTGTGTCTGGAAGGCTGCCAAGTTCTTCAGTGTTGTGGTTCTGCTATGAACTCCCCCTTCCAAGCCCCTCTATGCACACTGCCTGTGTGTTATTTAGATTTTAGCAGCTGCTCTCTTCTCTCTTATCTTTTACAAGCTGGATAAATCGTCCTCTGAGCTGGCTGGGCTTTCACAAAGTGAGGAATTACAGACAAGGGCAAAGCTGTTTGCAGGAAGAAAAGAGCAGCCTGAAACTTCAGTGCATGAGAGATGCAGGGGGAAAGAAACACACAAATGATCTCTTGAGATTCAAAAGGAAGGCTGTATACAGCCTGCTTGTGTATGGATGTATTTTCTATGTGTGGACATACTGTACATCAACCTACTTCCTGTTTTGGTGGCCATTTTGTTTGTTTATAAACAAACTTTTTAAAACTGTTTTTAACCACTTTTAATGCGGCGGGGAGCGGCGAAATTGTGACAGAGGGGAATAGGAGATGTCCCCTAACGCACTGGTATGTTTACTTTTGTGTGATTTTAACAATACAGATTCTCTTTAATAAATGTTACTTTAATAAGTGTTAATTTACGCAGATTCTGTCCTGTTGTGTTTTTCTGCTATTGTGAATGCCACTAACATAATCATTTCATAACGCAAAGATCACACAATGTAGACTGAGTTACAGGTGTTCTATTCAAGCTCTTTTGAGCAAGTACAAAGGAACGGATAATGTTGAGGATCATAGATGGAGTGGTCAGCCAAGTAAACTAAAATGCGTCAGATAAAAGCCACATCATAATTACTTCCCTTCAAAACTCCATCAGCTCAGAACCAGCTCCACCTCCATCAGCTCAGAACCAGCAGATGTTTAAACAAGATCAAGCGTGTCAACTATGTATAAAAATTAAAAACTGGAGCGCAAAAAAATGGCAGCGAAGTACTTTGGACTGATAAGGCAAAATCTGGCTGCTGCATAAAGCTGTTTGCTGAAGAGCTAGAAAATAGTACTATAATGTGTTCTGCAAACAACTGTGAAACATGGTGACGGTTTCTTGCAGATACAGCATGCAATGGCCCCAGTCTTCCCCTGCTTTTAAGCCCCTAGCAAGCAAACAAGTAAATAATCAAAATAAATTTGATATTACTTTTTGCTTACTTTTTAGAACTTTTTCTAATGTTAAATATTAATAGTTATTTTGCAGATAAGAAAAACATGTCTCCTGAGAGAAACCAAGGAGAAAAGTTAACCGAATGTGGGCCAGGATGTTCGATTTTTCCCCACAGTAAATGGAAAATGTGTTTCATTGCAAATGCCAAAGCTACTTTTTGACATGTATGTTGAAAATGTCAGGGATGGTGTGGATATCTAACCTCCTACCTATTGCCAGCATAAATAAAATAAACTGTAAATGTGCTTGATTATTTATTTAATTTATTACAGTAGTATTAGTCATATTACTTACAGCATATTTACAGCATATATGAAACCATTCAACATTTGTATAGCACATTTCTCCCATAGGATTTAAAGCGAATGCAAGCTGCATTCTTTAAAGTGGGATTGTCACCAAAAAATCAAATTTCAACAGCAATTGGTCTGAGTGTATTAAGTGATAAAGATGCTAACCCTGCATTCAAAACTTTTCTGCTGTTATGGTTTGGAGTTATCACATACCTTAGGAGCACTGGCCCTTTAAGTGCCATTGCCAAACAGTTGCATGCTGGGGGTCTTTTTATCTATAATATATTCCTCCTATTCCCTTTAGTTCCCCCTCCTTCTAATGACATAATACCTCAGTGGAAGTGTCTGAAGACTCTAGGAGGAGGGGGTGTATCAAATACACAATTAGCAAGGGGAGAAAAAAAGAAGGGAGGAAATTATGTCAGGAGGTCAAAGGTAACAAAGATGGAAACTGCCTAGAATAGGATTCTCTGCTTTTCCTTTCTAAAATTCACAGGAATCATAACGTGGACAGTGCAATACGTCAGTTATGTAAGTAGAACTAGTATTTATCTACTTATATATGTGTTTTTTATTTCTAGGTTAGCATTGGTGTCACTTGTTCTTCAACAAAACAAGATCATATCAACTTATGAGTGAAACTTTGAGGCCCCTTTCACACTGGCGCAGCACGTTGGGCTGTTTTACCGAAAGGCAACATTACGCCAATGTAACTCTATGAGGCCTTTCAGACGGACGTGATGCAGCGGAAGTGACGTATTACCCATAACCCAGACCCGAGCGCATCCCTACATTGGTTGTATACTTGTGCGGCGACATGCAGCGGACCAGAAGTCTTGTATGTCTATGGCAACGCGTATATTTTTAAAAATGTGTGCGGCAGCGTATTTTGTCGATACAATTCCATGCAATTTGTTTCTTCAGCGACAGGAAGTAAGCACTAGAGAGCTTCCTGCTTGGCTGTCAGCCAGAAGGGGATTACTGTGTATTGACACAGAAATCCCCAAAGGCTGTTTTTGGTGTTGCAGTGCGATGCGATCATGGCATCGCACCACACTGCTAATGCTGGTTAGCAGTGTGAAACCGGCCTCAAGGTCTGTTTACGCTTACCGCTCGTCGCAGTGGCCATTAAAGTCAGTCACACATGACACACTGCCTGATAGAAGTGCTCTGGGTAATGCAAAAGCTGCAGTACGTTACAGTGTGACATCTGCTGTAATCCCAGAAATGCAACAATGTCTAGTTAATTTTTTTTTCTTCAGTCGCACTAAGGCTATAATGCGCAGTGCGATTTTTTTGGACTGCACTGCGGCGCGATTGTTCCAAATCGCACCGCATTTCAACAAGCGTAAATGGACCCTGAAACAACAGAAATACAACTAGTATGTGTTTAATAAACATAACCTAAATTTAAAAAGTACCTCTGGATCACCACGTGTAAAAGGTAGAGTTGGAGAAACAGACGGAAAAGCTGTATTGCTATCAAAGTCAATGCGTTTGCTTCCATTGGCTGCCTCAGCTCTTGGGGCACTGGATGGAGTGGAATGATCGCTGTTGCTATTCAGGCTGTTGTTGCTCATCCTCTAAGGACTGGAACACGGTTTTCAGGGAGTTGGAAAAAGAATGTTGCCTGGATCTCTCGGGTGTCAACTGAAAAGTGCAGATCTGCCAGCTACATGGAGAGAGCATAAATGTTTCCAGGAGACGTGGCTGCATAGCAACCTGTATACACACAGGGCTGGGCTGTGCTAATGAAGAGGAGGTGTCGCACAACGACACAGTGAACAGTCTGCTTAACAAAAGCTTCAATGAAAGTGATATTAAAGTAAAATAGAGAATGACTGGTAAAAAAAAAGTAGAAAAAATATACTTTAGACACACACACACAGTGGTTTCCATCAATAAACTTGCTGTGTCTATCTGCATCTTCCACGTTACTGAGTACTACGTTTTCATTAAAGTCTTCAGCTTATGCTCCAGTTCAGGAAGAGTTGTTTTGTAATTATTTGAGAGAAGATGTTTACTTATGTACAAAAAGCAGTGACAATTCTGCAAAATGCTGCACCAATGTATCTTCTCCTCAAAGACCTGCAGCTGCCTGATTACACATGCACAGTTAGTGTCAACTATTTCATGTCTAGTCCATGGGCATGAAGGGGTAAAGGCCCATTCACACTGGGGCGAATAGCGGGCAATTAACACTTATCGCCGGTGATCACTAGCACTTTTTAAAGCACTAGCGCAATATTACCCATATGGCAGTGATCTCACTGCTACAATCGCGCTGATTAGCGCTAATTGCTAAACACGGTACATGCAGGATTTTCTTGCGATTGCGATTACATCGCTAAAAAAACCTTAATTGCGATCGCTCAAAATTTGTAAGTGTCATGATTTTACCACATTAATCGTGGTAAAATCACCATGCAAATCACTAGCGCTAATCGCTAGTGATTTGAATATTTGCCATCAGTTGAAGTCATGCTTCCCTGCTGACCTACGGTTTATGAGAAAGCATTGCTTCAGAATGATTGGGTGGTGAGCAGGCAGTTGAAGTTATATATGGATTGGCATTGCTGCATTTTTTTTACATTTTTTTTTTTTTTGCAGAAACTGCAACTTTTTTTTTTAACCAACATTTTCAGTGATAATAAAAGGGAAATCTAAATACTAACTTAAATGTGATTTAAATATCTTTTATGGCTGCAAAAATGTCTCTTGCAATTTAAAGCAAATCTGTGGGATCCTTTTGTAAAAAATATGATCCTCCAGAGGCTTGCCCCATCCCAGTGCTGAGACCCCCGTAGTTCACAGACGAGAGCAGACACACTGCACAGAATGACTGGCGTC
Organism: Hyperolius riggenbachi; assembly: GCF_040937935.1. Classification (NCBI taxonomy): domain Eukaryota; kingdom Metazoa; phylum Chordata; class Amphibia; order Anura; family Hyperoliidae; genus Hyperolius; species Hyperolius riggenbachi. Next base: position 369,120,197 of record NC_090649.1, on the reverse strand, counting down.
TGCACAGTAGCATGGAGCCACTGCTCAGGCTCGGCAGAAAAAGTGGATGGAGCTCGGGCACCTGCACTGTGTGGCCGAGCTCTGTCCACAAAATCTTGTTGATGGGTTTGCGAGGTCTCAGCGCTGGAATGGTGAGGAGAAGGGTGATGGGGGAAGTCTCCTGAGGTAAGTACCCTAATTGGGGACTTTTTTCCCTTTGCATACTCTTTAACCAGTTTGGGTCCGCTGCAGGTTACAACTACGCCACAGTTGTGGCTACCTAAGCAGCTGCGTTCTGTACATTGGGCACGAGCCGTTTTCATTGGCTGCAGATCACTGTGAACCAATTACAGTGAGCAGGAAGTACAGAATTGACAAAAAAGGCTCAGGTTCTTCAAGGGGCCAGAGCCTGTGGTCCCAAATGAGTTAATATTGTTAAAAGGCATCTTTCCAATTCAGTGTGGGAAGTGTGAGTCATGTAGTCCACATTAGGGAGGGCCATTGCTCCCTTCACATCTCCAATGAAAGTTTCAAAATATATATATATTTTTAGCTAAAACAAAACTGATATACAGACAGCAGGGATAATGCTGCCACGATAGTTGCTCTGTCTGTCTTTTCTTTCAGGACAGCTAGTGTGGCCTGCATCATAGTGGACATACTGGAGTACAGACCACAGCTCTGTTGCTCCCATCCACTAGGTGCCCATTAATAGTACCATTTCTATGAATGATTCTTTATTATGATGAATTTAGTAAATTGGAAACATTCTATTGACAATATTGATATTTATAATAATAATAATAATGGCAGTATTTGTATAGCGCCTTTCTCCTGTCGGACTCAAAGCGCTTGCGAGGCAGCCACTAGAGCGCACTCAGTAGGCAGTAGCAGTGTGAATTACTGGCTTACTGAACAGGCAGAGCCGAGATTCGAACCCAGGTCTCCCATGTCAGAGGCAGAGCCCTTAACCAGTACACCATCCAGCCACTACAACGGTACAATTGTATCATAGGTAAGATCAGATACAATAATAAAAATCTATCAGGCAGATATAAGGATCCCTCCTGTAGCATGTCCTGTCAGTTGCAGTGGAGCTGCAACCGAGCAGTTTTGATTTCTCTGCCTGCATTTGGTTGCTTAGTTTTGATTGCATTCGCAATGAGTCTCATTGTCATCTGCAATCACTCTGCAGTTCAGAGCAGCTCAGGATGTTGTCATTAATCCACCTATGGCTTGCTGCAGTTGAACTGCAGCCAGAAAGCTGTGGCTTTCTTACATGCATGTGGTTGCATAATTTGGCATGCATTTGTAATGAGAGTCCTTTCCATTCACAGGCAGCTTGCGTGATTACCATTCAGCTGTGTGGGAAGTTGCATGTCTGCTCTCATTGGCTGATGTCCATAGAAAAGCCTGCTTCTCCTCTCACACCTTGCCGTCATAGTGCTCAGCTTTGCCATAGTTGATTGCTGGTTTCCTTGTGCAAAGTTTGAATATTGTATTGCATTACCTTGCTTTGCCTGCTTGGACATTCACTGCACCTGCGGGGGTACAATGAAGTCTCTTCCTATCCTGACAGTTTGGAGACTGCCTTCACCACATTGGTGATTGGTAGGATTCTTGCTTGTCCTGTTCCTGTGAATGTAACTATAGGCTGCGGTTGCTATTATTTACGCTCCTACTTGTTTGTCTTGGCCGTGCCGGTGTGGATGTTTGCTATCAGTGGGGCAGCGATTAGCTTGGCAAGCATTCCGTCTGTCTATCTGTCTGTCCTTGTTACTCAGTGTGGTGGACATCAGATGCTTAGTGCTGCAGTCGCACTGAGCACCCATTGTGTCTTGTTAAATGACAAGCATTCCGTCTGTCTGTCTTTGTTACTCAGTGTGGTGGACATCAGATGCCCAGCGCTGCAGTCGCACTGAGCAACCATCGTGTCTTGTTTATTGTGACGGTTATCGGAAGCTCAGAGCTACAGTCGCTCTGAGCAATCTTGCTTCCTTGTTCATAACGCCTGGTGTGATCTGTGAGCATTTTGCTCTACTACCTAATATTACTCAGCTGCATAGTCTTGTTTGCTCTGGTGGTACTCTGGTTTTCTCGGCCTCAGCTGCTTTACCTTGCATGGTAAGACCTGGGGGTAACCGAAGTCAGGAGACATATACCGTGTCCTGTTCAAGCGGGGGCTTATCTATAGGTGAAGATGTGGGCTGAGCTCAGAGCTACAGCACTAGATTAGGGTATAGTGGCTGAAAGAAAACAGGAGATCTGCCAGGCATTACAGCAGATCAATAAATCTGCTATTTGTGATCGAGTTTATGATTTTTTTTTTACCTATCCTAAGCAACTGCTGACTCTTTTTATTAACTATTCAAGTAGATTTTTCTGATCAAAATAGAGAATTGTTCATAAACAATTGTATTGTAAATGAGTATCTTAATCCGTAAGGCCATACCCATCTCACGATTTTTCCAACTATTTTCTCTATGACGACTTTTTGAGCAACGAGTAGTCGTTTCCGCAATGTGGGTACAGGCGCACGATCACGCGAATGTTGCTTGGCGTCACACAGTAATAACGACCATCACGGAGGATCTTTAAAGAGAACCTGAACTGATAAAAGTCAAAATACACATAAACACACCATACTTGCCTCCTGTGTAGTCTACTCATCAATCTCTTTCTCTTCTCCTGGGTCCTGTTTGTCCACTGTGATCAATGGAATTCTCCATGCTCCATTTTGAAAATGGCCTTTACCCCATTAACAGCTTCCTGATTAGCACACTGTTATGGCCCATACTCACGAGGGACAATTGTCGCCGCAACACGCGGGGCGCGCGTGTTGCGGCGACAGGTCGCCCGTGAGTATGGGCCGCGCGCACACCGAACTGTCGCCCGTCGCTGAAGTCGCCAGGCGATTGAAATGTTCAATCGCCTGGCGACAGTCGATGCCGCAACTCCGCCGCAGCTGTCGCTAGTCCGCGTGAGTACGCGGACTAGCGACAGCAACCTCCATTGAGGTACGCAGAGCTTCAGGCGGGGGGAGGAGGAACGTCGGCGACAGCTTCCGTCGCGCCGCTGGTCCCTCTTCCGCGTGTGTACGCGGAGGGACCTGGCGAGGAGCTGTCGCCGGCCTGTCGCCCACACGCTCACGTGTGCTGGCGACAGGCCACTTTTATCGCCCGTGAGTATGGGCCATTAAACTGTAATATCACCCACTTGAGCCATAGGGCAGGGCTTTTTACTGCTTGTACCACCTTTATCGCTTGAAAATTTTCTAAGTACCACCAATGTGCCTGCACAGTAGATTGGGCTCCGCTGTTTCCGCCGAGTGAAATGCCGCTACTGCGCATATGCGCACGCCAACAAGGAGATCTTTGTTGGGTCCCAGAGCTGGATCCCCTCTACTGAGGAGAAAGGGGAAGTCTCTTTATGATCCAGAGTCTTCCCTCTCCCGAGTTAAGTACCCCCCATGTGCACTTTTTCTCTTACAGGTACACTTTAAGAAAAGTGTGTATGTGAGGGGGGGGGGGAGCAGGAAGTATTGGTGGGGAAAAGCGTTAAAATTAGATTGATAGCCTACAGATTGCATTAGTAGCGAGTGAGGGGGAGCTGAACTTTGTGGAGGACCAGGACAAGCAGCAGACAGGCAATTAAGTGGCAGGCAAACCTGAAATGTACCACCTGGGCAACAGCAAAGTACCACTGGTGGTACGCGTACCACAGGTTGAAAAGCCCTGCCATAGGGAAACATAGACATTACCTTGCTTATTCAGTTGTAACTGACACCAGCTGATATATAAGTGACAGCAACTGATATATTTCAGTTCTGACAAAATATTGTCAGAACTAGAAGGGATCACTGTAAGAAGAAAATGTTTAACTTCTGAGAGGAACTTACAGTGAGGTAAGTATGTAATACTCATTTGCAGTTACAACATGTGTTTATTTTAAAGAATTTTACTCAGTTCAGGTTCCAGACAACTCTCGCAATCACTTAGTCTCATTCAAGTCGTTTGATGTCGCATATACCCTCCGGCAGGAAGATGGATCAGGAAGCACATGTCCTCAGGGAGACGTCACTGGATCCATCTTTCTTGTCGCTGTGGAGAGTATTCAGCTTAAGCAGCAAAAAGAGAGCTTTGCTCTGAGCTTCAGTATGATAGCCAGGAGGTTGGGAGGGATGCATGCAGCAACGCATTACACACAAGTGGGAGGTCAGACACGCAGGACAGTGCTGTCAGTTATTCATATTTTTTTTATTCTTATTTATTCTTTATTCTATTCTTTTCTTGTGTCAAAGTAAAACATAGCAATAAAAAACGTACAAACAGTGCATAAACAAATACACAAATCCAAAGAAGATACATCAAGAGACATCTTGAACAAAAAATGTAACGTGCAGATATGAACCCTATGATCCAAGGTGAATATAGTGCTTGAAAAAAGTGGTAAGGGAGAGTGGGTCCATTCTGTTATATCCAGGTTCATTAAAAGAAAAGACCAAGGTGTTCGTCAATTTAGAAACAAGACATATCAAGCACTTATTTAAAAGGCTCCAGTTATGGGTAGATAGGCCTTTTTTCTTCCAGCGGCAATAATTTGTTTTAGATTCATTTTTCTATAAACTGAGGAACCTACCAGATCTGGCTGCCTTTATTCAAGACATTTCAAGCACATAACTGTGTAATATCTTACTGAATGTGACATTGTTCACAGGAGTAGACACTTTGGGCAATGCAGCTATGATCAGGCACTTTGGCATATGACATGCTGGGCTAGATACAACTAAATCCTCCCTTTTAATTAGGGGGTAATAGTGGTAAAATATATTTATTTATTGTATTTATAAAGTGCCAACATATTACGCAGCGCTGGGCATTAGTTAAGGTTACAGACAATATTTAGGGGTGACATACAGCAATATGACAATACAAGAATACAAGAAAGACCAGATCATGCAGCACAGTATGAGTACAAGGTAATGCTTAATCAGTCACTGGATAGAGCATGGAGATTAGGCAAGTTAGGTTCACTCAAATGCAAAGCATTTCACTTAATTATATACCCTTTCATGAAAATGACAACATACAGATACATTATAAACAATTAATTAATAATTGTCTGTAAAACTTGCTGCAGTTGCCCCCAAAATACCTTCTGTTCATTCCAAAATTACATATATTTATTCTTTAAAGAGAACCCGAGGTGTGTTTGAAGAATGTGATCTGAATACAGAGGCTGGATCGGCCTATACAGCCCAGCCTCTGTTGGTATTCCAAACCCCCCTAATGTCCCCATGCACTCTGAAATCAGACATAGATCACAGCCGCGCTGTGCGGCTGTGTATACATCTGTAGTGTAGGTCTCGGCTGCTCCCCCGCCTCCTGCAGAGGTCCGGTCCCTGCCCCCCTCCCTTCCCTCTAATCAGTGAGGAGGGAAGGGAGACAGGCGGGGACCAGAGTTCTGCAAGAGATGGGGAGAGCAGCAGACTGACACTATAGAGAAAAACACAGCGGCTGCGACACGCTGTGTGTCGACAGCACGGCTGTGATTTATCAGGGATTGCAGAGTGCAGGGGGACCTTAGGGGGGTTTGGAATACCAACAGAGGCTGGGCTGTATAGGCAGATCCAGCCTCACTATGCAGATCACATTGTTCAAACCCAGCTCGGGTTCTCTTTAAAGAGACACTGAAGCGAAAAAAAATATATGATAGAATGAATTGGTTGTGTACTATGAATAATTACCAGAAGATTAGCAGCAAAGAAAATACTCATATTTTTATTTTCAAGTATATATTGTTTTTTCTAACATTGCATCATTCTCTAATATGTGCAGATTACACAACACTCAGCATTCAAAATGATTCTTTCAGAGCAGTCTGTGAACTTATGAACTCTCCTCTGCCAGAGGAAAAGTAAATAGTTAACTAACAGTTGAGATAATAAAAGTCAGAAAACAGCCCTCTCCACGACTTTTGAAAGTCGTAGAGATAATGGCTTTTTTGTATAGAGATAACAACTGGAGTTTCTTAACTCTTCCTGTACTGGAAACTATTAGACTGATGTATCTGATCTTAATGTTTTATTTCTTAGCTGTACTACACATACAAATCATAATATCATAGTTTTTTTTTCGCTTCAGTGTCTCTTTAACTATTTCAGCCCGCAGGGATTTTTCATGTTATGCAACAGAGCAATTTTCACTTTCCATTTATTCGCTAATAACTTTATCACTAATAATCACAATTAATTGATCTATATCTTGTTTTTTCCACCACCGATTAGGCTTTCTTTGGGTGGTACATTTTGCTATAAATTATTTTTTTCTAAATGCATTTTCACAGGAATATTATGAAAAAAATTTGAAAAAATGCATTATTTCTCAGTTTATGCCCATTATAGCTTTAAAATAATACATGCTACCATAATTAAAACCTATGTATTTTATTTGCCCTTTTGTCTTGGTTATTACACCATTTCACCAGTTGCCGACCGCGTCATGCCAATGGGCGTGGACGCGGCGGCAGCCCCAGGACCGCCTAACGCCGATTGGCGTAAAGTCCTGGGGCTTACATTTGCAGGAGATCGCGCGCAGCTTCTCCTGCATGGTGGGCTTCAGTCTCCGAGCGGCGAAAGCCGCTCGGGAGACTGTAACGGCAAACCGCCGCTTAATTGTACTGTACAGCGCTACGATCAGCAGCAGCGCTGTACTGGGGACACCCGTGTGACACGGCTGTCCCCCTGGGGAACAAGAGAGCGATCGGCTCTCATAGGCTGAAGCCTATGACAGCCGATCGCCGTTATTGGCTGCCTGAGGGGTGGGAGGGACGGAGGGGAAAATAAAAAAAACACACATTTAATAAAAAATAAATAAAACTATTTATATAAAAACAAACAAACACTGTAGGGGCGATCAGACCCCACCAATAGAGAGCTCTGTTGGTGGGGACAAAAGGAGGGGGGAATCACTTATGTGCTGTGTTGTGCGGCCCTGCAGCTTGGCCTTAAAGCTGCAGCGACCAATTTTAACAAAATAGCCTGGTCACTAGGGGGGTTTAAGCCCATGGTCCTCAAGAGGTTAAATGTTGTCCCAATCACAACGTATGGCGCCAATATTTTATTTGGAAATAAAGGTGCATTTTTTTCAGTTTTGCGTCCATCACTATTTACAAGCTTATAATTTAAAAAATGTTCGTAATATACCTTCTTCACATGCATTTAACCACTTCGCATCCAGACCTTCATTTCCCACTTATGGACCAGAGCAGTTTTGACAGTTTAGCTAAGTCCTTATTTAATTAGAAATAACTGCATGACTCCGGGGGAGGTGGAGCACGACGTGATGACGTAAGGGGCGGGCTCCTACGCGCTCCAAGGTCCATGGATCTTCCCCTATGAACTAGCGTGCGCAGGGAAGGAGAGTCCATACCAGCAGCGTTACCGGGGAATGACGGGACGCAACAAACGGAAAGGACAGGAGAGCATGGCGGAGAAACAAAAGACGCCGCAGCGCTCAGTGAAGGAGTTGCTCTCCAGGTCAGTAATTGAAGGCACAGCGGGAAAACTGTCAGAGAAACCTAAGCACCGAGCTGCCCCGGCCCCAACAACATCACCGCAGATGGCGGCAATGAAAAAACAGGGGAGCCTGGAGGACATATGGAAACAGCTCAAGAGTATGCCCACGAAGCAGGATATGGAGGAGCAGACAGAACAGATCCTGCAGGCAACTAAAGCTGAAATGGAGACGCTCCGTGTTAACATCCAGGAGGCAAATGGCAGAATTGGTGTGATAGAAACCAAGATGGCGGAGATACAAGCGGAGCTATGTGAGCTGCAAAAGGTAAAAGAGAGGCAAGCCGCCATCAGCCATGCTTTGCGATATCAACTGGAAGATGTGCAAAATAGAATTAGAAGGAAAAATATAAGGATACGGGGGCTACCGGAAACGATAAAACAAGACGACCTGAGACAGAAGGTAGCAGAAATGTTTAATAAAATATTGAACAGGGCTCTCGAACACCCAGTAAAGATGGAGAGATGTCATAGAGCTCTCAGGTCTCAGCCGAAACCCGCAGACTTGCCAAGAGACGTGATATGTTGCATGCAATATTTCCAGGACAGAGAGGCCATAATGGAGGCTTCCAGACGACAGGAGAAGATCACGTATGAAGAGCATGAGATTCAATTCTTCCAGGATTTGTCTCGGAGTACCTTGTTGCAGAGGAAGGCCTTACGACCGATCCTACAAGCCTTGAGAACGGAGGGAATTACATACAAGTGGGGATTCCTGTTTAGCCTGATAATTAGGAGAGACACTAGGACTTTTGTGTTGCGGTTTCCCTCTGAATTACCTGATTTGTTCCTTTTTTTGGGGATCGAGGCGATAGAGGTCCCGGACTGGAACCCAGAGATGGACATGGTAGATGGCCGATGGAATCGCAAGTATTAATGAAGCAATAAGTGACTTTTCGTTTTCCTTTTTTTTGTGGTTTTTCTCTTCCTTTTCTCTCCTTTGTTTTTTCATTTTTTGGACGTGAATAAGATATGGCTCTGTCATCCCACCCTTCTAAGTGTAATGATGAACTTCCCTGTTACTTGCCTCCATAATTTATATGAACTGAGGAGAAAAACACTTGGATGGGAAGGAGGGGGAGCAGAAGGAAAAGACTGGATGCATGAGAGGGACTCCTCTTTTTTTTTTTTTTTTTTTTTCTTGCTGAGAAGTAGTATTGATAATTATAATTGTCTGAAGTGTATATGGGTGGGGAGGGGGGAGGGATTTGGGGAGATTTGATTTGATGGGGCCTAGCGAGGTGTGACCCGTAACTAAGTAAATACTAGTGATGGGGTGGATGACTGGGAGAGGGACGCGCCCCGCTGGGCCAAGGATATTATGGGGGGGCGTGCTGTGGGGGAGGGGGGATGGAGAGGGGGATCATGTATAGAAATGGGCCTGTGGTTACATGGTGAGAACGAAGATGAGAGAGTTGGAATACTATGCACTGGGTAGATGAGTGGTGCCCGTAGGGGGGAGATGTCAGAATTAATATATAGACATTGGAATTAAGAGGGAATGGATAGTTTTGAGGTGGAGGAGGTAACGTCACGTGTCTTGTGTTGTGTAGAGACAAATGTCACATGGGAATTTATAGGATATTACTTATTGGCATATGGTGGATTTTGGGGGTGAGGAGGGTGAATAATATGGGCAAATACGGAGATTGGGGAGTTTTGAGAGGGGGTAGGAGGGTGATATAGGTGGAAAACGATGAATAGAGATGGGTTCATAAGTTAAAATGTAAAAGCTAATGTAAATCACAGACCAGTAGGATGTAATTGGTGGATGGGACAAATTTTTAAAGAGTAAAAGGGACAAGAAACACGAAGAGCAAAGGGTAGATTATAAATATGTGAAGTAAAGGGAATAGAGTACACATGATTGTGATTGTAAATTATATGGTGAATAATATGGAGAAGAAGCACAATGAAAATAAATGTAGTGAAATTGTGTAAAAAGTGGAGCCCCACTGACGGCAAACAATAGAGGGGGGATTGGAGAGGGTGGGGTGGGTGGTGGAGGGGAGGGGACAGGTGAAAAGAGCAATGAATATAGGAGTTTGACGTCACTGAGGTGAAATTTCTTAGAGGGTAAGGTATATAGAGAATAATGGTTAGTTGATACTTGAGATATTTAACATAAGAATGGGTGAGATAAAACACATGGGGAGTTGAAGGAGGGGGGGGTGTAATTGAAATGGGGGACTCTTAAGGGTGTTGGATAGAAACTGTGCACGGGGGACGGGGAGAGATGAGGGAGGAGGGATTTAAAATAGTTAAAACAAACCGAAGAACTAGACATAATTGAGGTAAAATCATCCCAATACAGAGGTTATAGATAGAAATAATAAAATAGAAATAAGAGTTATAATGATGAATATAGGAGGAGAATAAACATTTGGGAGGAGAGGGAAGGGGGAGGAGAGGGAAGATAGCCCCGAGATATCTTTCCCCTTAGGAAGATGAGTATATGGGATATGGGTTGACGGGCGATGGATAGTAAAGAGGGGAGGTCTGACCATTGGTGGGGGATGGGTGGGGGTGGAGTCTTTCGCCCCCCAGCTTCCCCATGGCCCCCCCTGCTGGGGGACCCTCTCGCCCGGCATGCTCTCCCCCTCTTTTCTTTTCTTTCCCCCTCTTCCCTTCCCCCCTCCCTCATTTTAGTTCCCCCTCCCCCTTGGGTTTTTTTATTTTTTTTATTTTTTTATTATTATCCCTCGCTCTTTGGTAGTAACCTCTCCTTCCTAACAGAGAGAGTGGAGGCGGGTGCAGAAATGGGGGGAAGGGATATGGACCGGGAGACGGAGCGACCCTTATGGTCGAAACGGTACTTCATCTCTAAGGGTAGGAATACCATGTATTGGGCCCAGGAGAAACTGGACCCGGGTAGGGAATTTGTAAACCCAATGAACCTAGACTTGAGGTTCTGTGGAAGGGATCCACAAGAAAAAATAAGGGAGTATGATGGTAACTGGATGGTAAGTATGACTGGGATGAATGGAGGGGAAGGATGTTGTCTGTGCGCACTTGAAGATAGCGGCCTGGTCGGGGAGGAGGGGGGGACCCTAAGTTAGATGAAACAGCTTAAAGGATACCACAACTGAAATGTGACATAATGAGATAGACATGTGTATGTACAGTGCCTAGCACACAAATAACTATGCTGTGTTCCTTTTTTTTCTTTCTCTCTCTGAAATAGTTAAATATCAGGTATGTAAGTGGCTGACTCAGTCCTGACTCAGACAGGAAGTGACTACAGTGTGACCCTCACTGATAAGAAATTCCTCTTTTTATCTCTTTCTTGCTCTCAGAAGCCATTTTCTGCTAGGAAAGTATTTTATAGGTGCAATTTCTTATCAGGGAGGGTCACACTGTAAAGACTTCCTGTCTGAGTCAGGACTGAGTCAGCCACTTACATACCTGATATTTAATTCTTTCAGGCACAGAAAGAAAAAAAAGGAACACAGCATAGGTATTTGTGTACTAGGCACTATACATACACATGTCTATCTCAACATGTCACATGTCAGTTGTGGTATCCTTTAAATGTATGTCCCTAAATGTGCGAGGTCTTAATATACCAGAAAAAAGGATGAACTTAATGAGAGAGTTATACTCTTAGCAGATCCAATTAGCCTTTATACAAGAGACACATTTTAAAGGACCCTCACACCCTAAACTAACTAACTGGAGATTCCCCCAGGCCTTCTATAGTTCTTTAGAGGACTCAAAAAAGAAAGGCGTTGCAATTATAGTATCCAGAGAGGTTAGCACAGAAAACATAAGTGTACGTAGAGATCCAGGGGGAAGATATGTATTGGTGAAGGGGTTATTTAATCAACATAAGCTCACCTTAGGTGCAATCTATGCTCCAAATATAAAACAGATTAGTTTTCTAGAAACATTTCTGGAGGAGATGGAGAGCTTTGCAGAAGGATCAGTGATCCTGGGAGGGGATTTTAATGTCACGCTGGACCCACAGATAGATAATTCAACTGGGAAAACATTTTTGCCATATAGAATGATTAAAAAGGGTAAGTATCTCCTTCAAAAAAAACAACTTGTAGATGTGTGGCGGATCCACCACCCCACTGAGCGGGATTACACTTGTTACTCCCCTCCACATGGGTCCTACTCACGGATAGATATGTTTTTGGTATCACATAATCTCCTATCAGACTCATTGGAGACAAAAATCGGAGTAGCAACAACGTCGGACCATGCACCGATTTATCTGGAGGTAAGTATGGAGGTGAATAGGAGGAGAACTTGTACTTGGAGATTGAATACCTCCATTATACAAAGGGAGGAGATTAGGGGAAAGATTGAGGAGAGCATCCAGAGATATTATGAAATTAATGATAATGGGGAGGTCCCGTATACAACCCTTTGGGAAGCACATAAATGTGTTATTAGGGGCATTCTGATCCAGGAGGGGAGTAGACTAAAACGAGAAGGAGAAAAAACCAAGAGAGATCTGCTAAATAATATAGCACGGTTAGAAAGACAACATAAAATGACATTGAATAGGGACACCCTGGGAGAACTCACAGCAGAAAGAGAAAAACTGAAAAATCTATTATTGGGGAAAGCAAAATATATAGTCCAGAGGTGTAAAAGGAATTATTATGAAAATGGGAATAAAGGAGGGAAATTACTAGCGAGGGCCCTGAGGAATCAACAGATGTCGAACTATGTCCCCTATATCACAGACTCCGCCTCCAGGAAACATATCAGAAGTGAATCCATAGCCAGAGTGTTTAGGGAGTATTACGATGCATTATATGGACTCCCTGAGAGTGAGACACAGAAGGGAGGAGCTCAAAGAAGGAGGAAAATAAAGGATTATATAGAAACATCGGGGATGCCAGTTATCTCTCAGGAGGACAAAGAAGAATTAGACAGCCCAATTCAGGAGGAGGAAGTGCGGCAGGCGATTAAGCAAAGCCCAATGGGGAAAGCCCTAGGACCGGATGGCTTTGGAATTGAATATTATAGGCAATTTAGTGGGACATTGATCCCACATATAACAAGAACACTGGGGGCATTGGCGGAGAGAGGGGGCAGCGGGGAGAGATTGGGTAGAGATACTCTGGAATCCCATATTACAGTAATACATAAAAAAGATAAAGATCCAGCGAAGTGTGCAAGCTATAGACCGATATCGCTCTTGAATATGGATTTGAAGATACTGGCAAGAATACTTGCCAGACGGATGTCACAAGTGATCCCTGACCTGGTGCATAATGATCAGACAGGGTTTATACTGGGAAGGGAGGCACGCGACAACACTATAAGAACACTGATTTTGACCAGATATGCGAGAACCCAGTCCATCCCTGTCATGTGCCTCTCGACGGATGCCGAGAAGGCTTTTGACAGGGTGGACTGGGACTTTATTAGAGCGGTATTAGAGTATATAGGTCTTGGAGAGAAGATGAGGACTAATATAATGGCATTATACTCATCCCCCACGGCAAAGATTAAAATAAATGGAGTTTTATCAGAGCCCTTAGAAATAAGAAATGGGACAAGACAGGGCTGCCCTCTCTCTCCGCTAATATTTGCATTGACACTGGAACCATTGCTAAGACATATAAGGGAGAATAAGGATATAACAGGGATCGAAGTAGATAAGGGTGAACATAAAATAGCCGCATATGCGGACGATCTTCTGTTCTGACTAGACCCAGAATTGCATTGCCCTGTTTGTTGGTGGAATTTAAAAAATATGGATGGTTATCCAACTTTAAAGTAAACTGGGACAAGTGCGAAGCCCTGGGGGTCTCAATGAAGACAGAGGAAATTGAGGGCATCAAGGAGAATTTCCCAATTAGATGGGTCCCTAGGACACTAACATATTTGGGGGTTAAAATTGCGACAGATTTTGGAGACATAGTCCACCATAACTATAAAACTATGAGTAAAGAAATAGCTAAAGACCTACAGAAGTGGAATAGACCAGAATTTACGTGGCTGGGAAGGGTGAGTATTTTAAAAATGAATGTATTGCCAAGGCTACTGTATATGTTCCAAACTCTCCCAATAGCAGTACCAATGTCATTTTTTCAAAACTTAAGAGGGGAGTTTATGAGGTTTATGTGGAGGGCCAGACCCCCTAGAGTAAGTTATAAGCTCCTGACACAGCCCAGGCAGAGAGGTGGATTGGCGGTTCCAGATCCGTGTCTATATTATACGGCCGCTATTCTAAATAGAATTGTGGACTGGCACAGGTCGCCTCAGACTAAGAGGTGGGTAGATCTCGAACAGAGCCTAGAAAATATACCATTGAAGAACATCCCGTGGCTGGGGGGAAGTTATAAACCTGTACACCCAGCTAGCGAGCTGCTGAGACATACTTTGAAAACCTGGTATAGATATAATAAACGAATGGGGCTCACGGTGTATCCCTCTCCCCTGTTACCTTTACTGGACAACCCAGGATTTATACCTGGAATGCAAAAAAAGGCATGCCAACAGTGGAGGGGACCAAAAGGAATACAGGCACAGATGCTAATAGAGGGAGGGAAGTGGAAGACACTACAGGAGATAGAAAGAGACCTACAGAAGGGTAGGCTGGACTATTGGACACTGGTACAGTTTAGGTCATTTCTGAGCACACAGGGCACAAAGTTGGAACTATCAAGGAAGAAGACACGGTTCGAGGACCTATGTGGAGGGGAGACCAATCCGAAAGGTGGCTTGTCTCAGATATACACCTTGCTAAACAGTAAGGGAGACCTTACTACAATAATTAGAGATAAATGGCAGAGGGAATTACAGAGAGAATTTTCTGACTCTCAATGGGGGAGGTTAATATTGTGGGCACACAAGTCATCTATATCAGTGAGAATTCAGGAGACAGGTTTTAAAATACTAACGAGATGGTATTACACTCCAGAGAGATTAGGGAAGATTTTCCAGGGGGCAGATGTGACCTGTTGGAGGTGCCGGAGGGAAATAGGATCATTGACTCATATATTTTGGAGTTGTCAAAATATTAGACCATTTTGGGAAGAAGTTAGGAAGGTAATGAGAGAGTAAGGCCCGGTTCACACTTGCGGTGGCCCTCCGGAATCGCCGTGCCGGAGCCGCACCGCCTGCAGAACGGACGGAACGGACGCACGGCATAGCAATTAAAGCCTATGCGTCCGTTCACATGGGTCCGTTCTGCAGAACCGGAGCCGGACCGGATCCGGGCCGGATCCGGACTCCGGCCTCCGTTCCAACATGCGCTATTTTTTCATCCGGCCCCTCCGGCAGCCGTATCCGGGGCGGAGCCGGACTGCACCATCCGGCCAATACAAACAAATGGGAACCGGAGGCCGCACAACACACTGGCTGAGAAATCCGGATCTTCTACCCCACTTCCTATGCGGATTTTTGCGGCGATATTGGCTGGGGACACATGGGCAAGCATTTTGGAGTGGAGCAGCACGAGCTGGAGGTGTTGGCAGGATGTTGGCAGCATGTCGGAGGTGGAGGTGAGTGCTAAACAGCAGAGGGCCTGATTCCACAGGTCCCCCTTCTGCTGACCTCCCAGACCCCAACCTTTTTTTTTTTTTTTTACGTATATTTTGCCAAACGGATCCGGATCGCATCCTGATTACCACCTGATGCAACCTGACCGGATCCGGATCGGATCCGGATCAGAACCGTACGGTTCCGATCCGGATCCGGTCCGGATCCGGTCAGGTCATCCGGTCCGTTTGGCAAACAACCGCTAATGTGAACCGGGCCTTAGTGGACTACGACCCCCCGGACGATCCAAGTTTCTTCCTCTTACACTGTAACGATTTTAGTGTTAGAAAGTATAAAAGATCATTGATGCGCCATTTGATAGACGCAGCAAGAGTGCTGATAGGGAGGCATTGGAAATCAACGACTCCTCCCACGATTGTGGAATGGCTTGGGGAAATCGCCTATATATATAGAATGGAATTATTGACATATGCCCTACATGGAACAGAAGAACTGGGAGATGAGATATGGGTAAAATGGAGTGGATTTACTGAAACAGAAAGATATAGAGAAATTCTGAGAGATGGAAATTAACTAAAGGGGAGGCTGAGACAGGAGGGGACAGTTGAGTGAAAATGGGGAGGGGTTCCCTCCCACCACTCCGACCTAGAGGGCCGACCCCTAATGTCATCTGGGGGATTCTGAATGGACAGACAGACAAGTATGAATGAGGAACGAAAGGAGATGGAAGAATGGTAGGAGTGAGAATGGATACCCTCCTTTGTTCCCCCCCCCCCTCCCCGTGAGCCCCTTTTTATTTTTATTTTTTTCCTTTTTCCCTTTTTTTTTCTTTTTTTTTTTTCTCCCCTTCCTCTCCTCCCCCTCTGGATATGGTACTTCAGGGATAAGAAAGAACTTTATAGTAAATAGAAAGTGGGATGCCCTTAATGGATAGATACAACATAAGCGTAGGTAGGAGGAACACGGAGGGAATAGGGGGGAAGTTATATTGCCTTTGGGGGACGACTTGACTCGGGGGGGGGGGGGTTATGGGGATGTGGGGTGGGGGGATATGGGAGGGAGGTGACTAATATGTATTTTTCTTGGAATATGTGTTGATTTGGTTATTTAAAGGATGTGGAAGTATGGGATATGGAATATATAATGTGTATTGTATTGATTATAATAATGAATTTGATAAAGAATATATTAAAAAAAAAGAAATAACTGTATCCCTACTTATGACACAGAAATGAAATATATATTGTTTGTTGCAAGACAAACTAGGCTTTCATTGTATGCCATTTGTTCCCTCGAACAATTTTGTTTTCTTTAAATTTTAATGGGAAAACGAGGAAAAAAATAGAAAAAACATTTCTCAGTTTTACCAATTCCAGTTTAAATAAAAAGTGCTACTGTAGATAAAAAACACAAATTTTGTTTGGCTATTCTAACCGCTTATCACAAAACTTTAGATTATGTTCCTGTCACAATTTATTTTTCACTATAAACTGAGAAAATAAAAGTATTTTTAATGGTAAATATCAATCTCGTTAGCTCAGGAAACATATATTCCCATTCACCAATTAGTGCTGCATCAGATAGTGCCAGAAATGTGCACAGTAGCAAGTCCAATCCTGCAAAGCACTGCTTCTGCTGCAAGACGTATATCTACTGACTCGTGGCTTAGATGAAGTCACAGAGGACGTAGATGTACTGCAGTGGTGGATAAAATGGTTAAAAAGTTCAGACCCTTAGGTATCTTTTTTTTTTTATTATTGGAATTGTAACGATCGGTGTAACACAGAGAGAATCTGATTACCGGTGATCTGCAGTATCACCGAGAATACAGATATATACCCGATTATAGATGATCTGCAGTATCACCGATAATCAGATATATCTCTAACCTCTGGACTCCTGAGTGAGTGTTTGGGTGCAACAGTAATACTTTGAGGAAAGCACCCGTACAGGGGGTGCAAGGCAGTAGAAGGTACTGCCTAGAGAACAGCTTCCTTCCTATGGCCTGAGGCTCCCCAAGGGGCGGAGCCAGGCAGAGAGTGGGAAGGACCAGAGAGTGAGTGACACCCGAGGTGAAGTGTCACTGACAGGTCTGTGAACTATCTCCCAACAGGGGAGAGAGTTCTCGAGGTCGGACAGGCCAGGTCGGCAACAGACAGACAGATAGGTACAAAGACAGGAGACAGAAACGGAATCCAAGGACAAGCAGAGTTTGGCAACAGAGTATCAGAAATAGCGAAGTACCAATTCAGAGATCAAGAGAGTGGTCAGGAAAGCAGGTAGTCATAACAGATATAAACAATGCCTATTCTTTAGGTGTGAGCTCCGTGATCATCAACACCCTGGAACTAGTCTGATATATAACAGGATAGTAATACAGTTCCCTAGTCTTGGGTGTGAGTTCCTTGATCGTCGACACCCTGGAACTAGTCTGAAATATAACAGAATGATAATACAGTTCCCTAGTCTTGGGTGTGAGTTCCTTGATCATCAACACCCTGGAACTAGTCTGAAGTATAACAGAATGATAATACAGTTCCCTAGTCTTGGGTGTGAGTTCCTTGATCAGCAACACCCTGGGACTAGTCCGAAGTATAACAGAATGATAATACAGTTCCCTAGTCTTGGGTGTGAGTTCCTTGATCATCAACACCCTGGAACTAGTCTGAAGTATAACAGAATGATAATAACACAGATAGCAAAAGGTCTGAGTGCTACCATGTAGTGATCGCAACGGCAGACACTAGAGAAATGACCAGCATCCAGTATATATACCCTAGCGCTCTCCAGCGCCTCCCCTAAGTGCTGGACCAATGGGAAGTGGTAAAATTGTCAGCTGATCGGCTTGGTCAGCTGACACCTTTCTGGCTGCCATAAAAGCTCTGCCTCTGAACGCGCACGCGTCCTTCTGAACCTGTGTGGACTATCAGTCCCAGCCACACCAGATCTGTTTTGCAATATATCCGCTGTGCCGGACGTGGAACCAGCCGCACCGCTATCCGAGCACGCGGCGGTTTCTCCGCGTTCCGCCATGCGGACAGAAGTAGGCCTATGCGTGTAAACCGCCGCGTCAGCCGCGGAATCCGCCATGTTGAATGCGGAATCAGCCGCCTTATCCTGAGCACTCGCGGCGGCTTTTCCGCGTTTTCTCACAGGAATTTTTTTTTTCACAAAAATTTTTATTTGGGTAATTCTTAGTGTGGGAAATAAACAGTTAATTTTAAATGTAATAATGTGTGTTTTATGTATTGAAAAATGTATGTAGGCCACATTGAGGTTTTTGGTTTTTTTCTTTTTCTCAGAAAGACTGCGGCTGGTAAGCGGCCGTCGGTTTTTCTGCTGGGGACTTGGATCAATGAACGGGAACCATGTTCCCATTCATTGATCTCTGGGCTACCAGGGGCGGCACGCGCCAAAACCAGCAGCAGCCGCACAGCAGCCGTCTGGACGTGAGGATCACATCCAGGCAACATAAATGGTTAAAGAGACTCAGAGATCAGACATATTGGTGTATTTTTACAAAAACTTGACAGATTTTTTTATTTTTAAAAACACCTTAAAGAGTAACTGTCAGGCTGCAAAAGCGAATTTAAACCTCTATTCTCCTGTGTTAAACAGTTTAGAAGGAAGCCAAAAAGGCAATAGTGAAGTTAAAAATCTCTCTTACTATGATGTGTGCTGAACAGCAAGGCTGGTTATTCCCAAGCTCTGAAGGAGGCCGGCAGGACGCATAACAGATACTGCAAAGCATTCTGGGGCTGCCTCTTCTCCCCACTGCAGTACCTTGGGTCATCCCCTTCATTTCCCTATCACGCCCTAAGGCTGCTTTCTCAGAGACATTACAGGCTCATGTTACAGCAGCTTGTAACAGCAGCCAGCACTGAAAAATCACAGGGCACACCTTCCGTTAGAGTATACTGCATGAGTCCGCTATTGTTCCTAGCCACATGGCTAATTAATATTCACTGCACAGTAGTGTTGTCCATTAGGATCTTTTTTGTGAGTCGAATCATCAGGAAGCAGGGAGGATATGACATCACAATTGGCTTCATAGGAGACAGACAAACATGGAACATAATAATACTATATAAAAATTCTGTGAAATCCAAACGTGGACAGTGAAATGCATATGTAATGTAAGTACAGCCAATATTTAGCTACTGATATGTGTTTTTTTTTCTCTGAGACCCTATACCTAACAGCTCCTCTTTAAAAAAAAACATACCATATATCCTTGAATATATGTTGACCTCATGTATAAGTTATTTGCAAGTCCACGGAGTTTCGATGGGGGCGAAATGTGCCCCCTCGGTAGCAAATCTGTTTCTAGGCTGGTGGGAGCGGGAGGTGGTGTGGGGTCCCTCACTTGAACGGTACCACCCCCATGTTTTGGGGTGGTATCGTTTTATTGATGATATCTTAATACTGTGGGATGGACCCAGAGAAACCGCTTCTGAATTTATTACTGCATTGGGCAGGAACCAACATAATATTGTTCTTACATCAAACATTGTAGAAGATGCTCTGGACTTCCTGGATCTCCATCTTTTCTTTACAGGTACAGGCCAAATTGGCAGCAGATTATATAGGAAGGAGACAGCCGTTAACAGTCTTTTGCACTATGATTCCTTTCATACGAAGGCTCTAAAGGACAACATACCTACAGGACAGTTCCTAAGACTCAGAAGAAATTGTTCGGATGAAAAAGATTTTAAAACACAAGCAGTCGAATTACGGACACGTTTTCTACAAAGGGGTTACCCGAAAAAAGTGGTGCAAAAAGCATACTATCGGGCGTTACAATCTAATCGGGAAGAATTATTGTATGGAAAGAAGAAGCAAACACGGAATAATTTGGTAAGATTCTGCACTCCTTATAATACTAGATGGAATGATCTAAGAGGAATTCTGTCCAAACATTGGACGGTCTTGCAAACGGACCCTATTTTGACACATTATCTTACCCACAGGCCATCAATCACAGCCAAGAGAGCTACTAATCTGAAGGATCATTTGTGTCAGAGTCATTTTCATAGGACATCAAGTCGACGACCAGTAGTGTGTGGTAATTTCCCATGTGGCAGGTGCAACATTTGCAGTATGATGGCACCCACTAGATCAGTGACAAGTCGGAGAAACGGTCATGTACATTACATCAAGTTTATCAATTGTCGCACAACCGGGGTAGTGTACCTTTTACGGTGCCCATGTGACAAATTATATGTGGGACAGACCAGGAATGCACGAGCCTGCGCAGAACAGCCCTGAGGACGTCCGATGACGTCAGCGCGCACCAGTGAGCCGCACATTGGAGCGCAGAAGAGCCCGACCTGGCAGCCGGCCTGGCCAGGTCGGGCGCGCCACCGGAGGAGACCGGGAGCCTGCGGAGCCGCGACGAGGGCACCTCCTGCCTGCCACGGGCTGGAGGAAGCCCCAGGTAAGTGGATTTGGATTTTTGTTTTTTTCACAGCGTCCCTGAACCTTCCCTTTAACACCAGTGGCTGAACACGCCCTTAGGGTACATGGGGGCGAGACTAAAGGGTGGAAGGTATGTGGTTTAACACACGTGACTCTGTCTTCCAGAGGCGGAGATATTACACAGACCTTGCTACGTCAGGAGACACGGTGGATCTACGAGTTGGACACTCTTACACCGATCTCATGGTTGACCCATTTTGGGACGGATCATCTACAGATGCCACCCTTTGACCACAGTCAAGGTTTTTTGGATTGGATACAGACTTCAACTATTGATGGACTGAGAAGCCTTTTATGCTCGTTTTGATATTGATGTCTGGATGATTGTGTAGATTATGATCATTTTGAGGAATATTCAGGGATTGTTTGCGTTATTGCAACTGTGGTTTTTGTTTATTTTATATATATATTTTTTATCTTTCATTATTTGCATATGGATTTTCATCTGTGTTTATAATTTATCATTATTCAATATATATATTCATTCTCCTCCTCCTTTTCAAACTAGTTTGCACCCGATACACCACACAAGCTTTCCCGTGTGTGCATCTTTTAGCGCAAGCCTGCCAACATGTTACTCGTTATACCATATAGTCTATTGGTTATCACAGCGGCGTCCGGCCCTTTCTGACTTACCCGGTGGTGGGACGGGTTACTACGTTGATTGACAGCGTGGTATCCGAACCCATGTGTGTGGCCACGCACATCGCAAGACTATGGTTGACCGCCCCGCCCCCGTGACGTCATTCCTTTATAGGCCGACTACGCTGGCTTGCTCATATGCCCCATAGAAGCCGCAGTGGCGGCGAATCGCGAAGGCACCTCCCGGACACACCACGCTTCCACCCCACCTTCCAGCAGTTGGTAAGCTTCCTACTTACGGTTTACACGTTGGTTTAGCTGGCGCCGTCCAGCTTGGGTTTCACACCGCACTTTGCATCACATTTCCGGAATCAGCTGGTCGGATTCCGTTTCCCCACACTTCTCACCACCCTTGCATCCCTTCAGTGGATGCCCCTTTTGGGAGCGCTGCAGCGGTGCTCGCAGGGGGGCATCCTCCTTCTTCCTACACCTTCGTTCTTTACCATTTTTCAGTACATTCTTAACTTGCACTTTACACTTTAGCTACCCAATTGTTTGAATTGCAAATTTGATATACATTAGTGGGTTGCATTGGAAGCTGTTGTATTGTATTATTGTAAATCTGATTGATTATTCTATCAGGTGTGTATCCTGGAGATGTATTTTAATTGATTTTATCATGGTAACCTATTGTGACTAATAAAGCTTTTGTATTTTTTTTCTGCTCTGCTTTGCTCACCTTACTCAGCTTTTCATGAACTGTTAGCTCTCCTGAAATCTCTCTCTCCCTCCAGCAGCTCAAAAACCTCACAAACATTTAAATCCCATTCACATTTGCTTACTCTCTCCCTCCTACTCTTACTTGCTGCTGGTGATATATCGCCTAACCCTGGGCCACAGCCTGCTGCCAGACAAGCATCCCCTGCTGACCCGCTTCACAGCTCTCTGTCCACAAATAACTTCAACACCCATCCTCGCCCCAACCTCATTTCCATCCATCCCACTCACAAGTACATGCTCCCCCTACCCTGCGGTCTCTGGAATGCCAGATCCGTCCGCAATAAACTTACAGAGGTCCACAACCTCTTCCTCTCCAAATCCCTCACCATCCTCGCACTCACTGAGACATGGCTCACCCCCTCTGACTCTGCCGCAGAGGCTGCCCTCTCATACGGGGGGCTTCACCTCAGTCACACCCCCAGACCAGACAACAGGACCGGGGGAGGGGTGGGTCTGCTCCTCTCCCCATCCTGCACATTCCGTGTCCTCACTCCACCTTCCTCCCTACAATTCACATCATTTGAGGCCCACACTATCCGCCTCTACAATCCCCTCCCAGCCATTGTTGCTGTCTTATACCGCCCTCCGGGCTCCACACGACAATTTCTCGACAACCTTGCCTCCTGGCTCCCACACATCCTCTCCTCTGACCTCCCCACCATCATCCTCGGGGATTTCAATATACCCATCAATGAACCCAAGAACTCTGTTGCGACCCGGCTACTCACCATAGCCAACTCACATGGCCTAGTACAACACACCAACGCCCCCACTCACACTGCACGTCACACTCTCGACCTTATATTCACTAAATCCACCACCATTGCAGACCTCGACATCGCACCATTTCCACCCTCAGACCATTACCTTCTCGCCTTCAACCTCCTCACGGAAGGCACCTCCAAACTACCCGCCCACCCACCTGGTCGATGGCAGCGAGACCTACGCAAGCTCAACCCTGGCGTCCTTGCTGACTCCCTCCATGGCCTATCCTCCACTCTCCCCACCCTAACCTGTCCTAATCTTGCTGCAGCTCAGTATCACCAAATTCTCTCATCAGCCCTAGAGAAAGCTGCTCCACCAATATTCCGCCGCAACCGACCCCCTAACCCCCAGCCCTGGCGCACTACCCATACTCGCAACCTCCAGAGGGAAACACGCGCCACTGAACGAAAATGGCGGAAAACTCGACTAAACCAGGATTTCCTACAGTACAAGACTAACCTGCAGCAGTTCCACACTGCCCTTGCTCATGCGAAGCAGGAATACTTTACCAAGCTCATCGGAGCACAAGCTTCCAATCCCCGGCATCTTTTTAGCACCTTCAACTCCCTGCTTAAACCCACCCCCCCACCTTCTGTTTCCTCCCTCTCTGCCACAGATTTAGCCACCCACTTCACCAACAAAATAGTCTCCATCCATCAGGAAATATCCAATCTTCACCTCCCACCTGCTCACAACCTACTCCTTCTCCACCCTATCCTCCCCTCACCTCCTTCACTCCTACTACCACTGAGGAGGTCAACCACCTACTGCAGACTTCCCATACCACAATGAGTCCTCGTCCACCCCCAACCACCTCTCAGTGGGAGTCCCCCAAGGCTCGGTCCTTGGCCCCCTACTGTTCTCCCTATACACATCCTCCATTGGCAAGGTTATCTCCTCCATGGGTTTTAACTATCATCTGTATGCAGATGACACCCAAATCTATCTCCACACCCCTGACATATCCACCACTACCATGGACAAGGTCTCCTCCTGCCTATCTGCCATCTCCTCCTGGATGTCCGCTAGGTTCCTAAAACTAAATCTAGACAAAACGGAATTTATGATCTTCCCACCCCGGTCATCCCTGGACCTCCCAGATGTGCAGGTCACTGTTAACCACACTACTATTCACCCTACCTCTCAAGCCCGCTGTCTGGGTGTCACCCTGGACTCCGCACTCTCCTTCACTCCCCACATCCAAAACCTCACAAAGTCCTGCAACTTCCACCTTCGTAACATCTGTAAGATTCGCCCTTTCCTGACCCCTGCCACCACCAAACTCCTCATCCATGCCCTCATAATTTCCCGCCTCGACTACTGCAATGCCCTTCTGTCTGGACTCCCTAAGACCCGAATAGCCCCACTGCAGTCCATCATGAATGCGGCTGCCAGAATTATCCACTCCTCCAATCGCTCCACCAGGGCGGCTCCCCTCCGTGAATCCCTCCACTGGCTTCCTATCCAGTCCAGAATCAGATTCAAGATATTGTGTCTGACCTACAAATCGATCCACAAAACCTGTCCAACCTACATTTCTGATCTTACTCAGAGATACACACCAAGCCGCTCACTCCGCTCCTCCAATGAACTTCGCCTGACCGTCCCCCGCATCACCCAGTCCCTTGCACGCCTCCAAGACTTCTCAAGAGCCGCTCCGACACTATGGAACTCCCTACCTCCACCCATTAGGGCAGCCCTCTCCTTCAACACCTTCAAGAAGGCCCTCAAAACTCACCTTTTCACTCTTGCCTACCACCCCTCACAATTGCTCTAAACCCAGCCGAACTCTGGTCCCCTACCTCTCGTGTCTCTACCTCTCCCTCTAGATTGTAAGCCTTTGGGCAGGGTCCTCACTCCTTTTGTGTCCTACCTGATCATGCACCTCTATTACTGTGCACCCATGCTATGCATTTGAGTGAACCTAACTTGCCTAACTCCATGCTCCCATCCAGTGACTGACTAAGCATTACCTTGTACTCATACTGTGCTGTGTGATCTGGTTTTCTTGTATTCCTGTATTGTCATATTGCTGTTTGTCACCCCTAAATATTGTCTGTAACCTAAATTAATGTCCAGCGCTGCGTAATATGTTGGCGCTTTATAAATACAACAAATAAATAAATAAATATTTTTCCAACATGGGCCTCGATTCATAAACAGCAGTGCGATAAACAAAATCTTGTCGGGAAAATACCGCACTCGGTATTTTCCCGGTCTGTGTGCTAATTCATAAAGATTTCCCCAGCTGCCCTTGGAGGTCGGTAAATTACCGCAGCCCATTGAGCGGTAGAGTAGAGCAGTGTCCCGATTCCCTCTTTGCCCTGCAGAAATGAATCACACAGACGGCTCTCTCTGGCTCTCCCACTGATGACTCAGACAGATGAGTGACACAGTCTTTCTCTGCCTGCAGAAATTACTCACACAGGCGGCTCTTTCCACTGATGACTCAGACAGATGAGTCACACAGTCTTTCCCTGCCTGCTGAAATGATTCACACAGAGGGCTCTCTGGCTCTCTCCACAGATGAATCAAACAGAATTCGGCTCTCTGCACTTTGCATTAATCAGAGCTGTCGGTAACTTGTTAAGACCTCACCAGAGGTGTCGGTAACTACCGCCAGGCTTACCGCTTGTTGCAGGCTTTATGAATTGACATTTGCTGACAATTTACTGACGTGTTGTCAGTAACTGCAGCCAAGTCGGTAATTTATCTCCCTGGTCGGTAATGTCAGCTTTTCATGCGGTAACAGCCTTTATGAATTGACATTTTGCTAAGTGGTCGGTAAAGTCTGCTGTTTTCAGCATTACCGCATGAGGTAATGCTTTCTGAATCGAGGCCATGATGTGGTGCGGTCTTATGGTAACAAGTCTTTTTGTTTGTGGCTCATGTATAAGTCGACTGCAATATTTGAATCCTCTTAAAGCGGAATATAACCCTGCATTTCAACTTTGCTCTAAAACATTATTTACAGTATATTATATGCAACCAGCATTTTTTTTTTTACTAGACCAGCATTGGAATGGTTACACAGGGCTTTAAAGTTCCTGGAGATTTCTGCAGACGCATCCGAAGCTGAAATAGATACATTTTGTTTACATAAATGTATCTAAGTATTGAATGTGACTCATCTCTCTGACTGAGAAGGAGCTTGGAGGACAGCCAAAGAGTGTGTAACATTAATCAATAGATACATATAACTAAATAGAATGTAACAATCTGAACTTCTGCATATCTCTCCACGGAACTTTAAACCTCTGTGTTTAACCCTTCCAATGCTGGTCTAGTAAAAAAAAAATGCTTTTTACATATAATATGCTGTAAATAATATTTTAGAGAAAAGTTGAAATGCAGGGTTATATTCCGCTTTAATATAGAATGTTTAATTGACTCAATTATTAGTCTGCCCATCAAAGCTAGTGGCTGCACCTTTCCTGTGACATCACTGCAAGGCCACAGGGAAGCAGAACGGACATACTGGGCATCCGCGGTGCAGTATGTCCAAGTTTGTAATCACCAAGGATAACGGGAGTGAGCGTATGAGAGCAGCGAGTGACAGAGGGGAATGGGAGGTGTGGTATTTGCTTATACACCCTACCCACTGCACCTTCACGAGTCTTTCGGCTCTGGTATCCTCTAAGTGCAGCTATTATCTACATCACCTCCTTAGTAAGCACTGCAGTCCAGTATCTTTCCCCCGACGTTTCCTTGTTAATTGTTGCGGCCGGAACTTTCATACCTGTGTTTTCTTGGCATTCTTTTTTATCAAGAAAGTGTCACTTACCACTGGATAAATTGCTGCAAATGGAAATGTTACTTATACTACACCCATTGCTCAGCCATTGGTTGGTAAAGATGTCAGTGTCCACACAATATGTATTCCCTAAGGAAAGGAATAGGCCCCTAAATGCACTAAAACGTAACTTTTATTTTATACGAATAAAAAAAATATTATTCACAAGCAACCATATACAAGTCTAAACAGGTAGAAACATATAGGCTATAATTCATAAAGGAGCTGTCGGTAGTGCGGGAAAACACCGTTCTTCTCCGCAAGCGGTACTTAAGACTTCAGGGTGGTCATTCATAAAAAAGTTGCCTGTTGCGATACAAGTGCGGAGGTTTTCTGGAGGAAGCTGGCGGTAGCGTGGCGGAAGACATGCGGAAACATAAAAGCTGCTCGATTCCCTCCGTGCGCTCCTCTGTCTGATGCTGCTTGGGAGGTCCATCCCATTCATTTACAAGTAATCCGCCCGCCTATCGCTACTGTCGAGCAAGCGGTATTTTCCTTCCACATACCGCTTGCTCTAATCTTTATGAATGGACGTGTTTGTTACTTTTTCTAGATTAATCTAGAAAAACTCTGCACAAGGCAGAAATGTATCGCTCTTCACGGGAATGTCAGCTTTTCATGCGGAAAGAGCCTTTATGAATTGGGATTTTGCTGAGTGTTCGGTAAAGTCACCGGTATTAAAGGACTTACGAGCCCAAATAGCGAAAAAAAGATAAGTACCTTAATCAGTTTTAAATGCACGGAGGACGCCATCCGCACCCTCCGTGCAGTTCCACCGGGTCCCCGCAGTCTGATCGCCCCCCGTGCCGCTCCCGACCCCACGGACGGGGTCGGGCTCCCCTTCCTCTCCTAAGATGGCCGCCGGAGCCGGCCGCGCAGTCCGCATCCGCGTTAGTGCGGCTGCGCAGCTCTAGGGCCCTCCCCCCGATCCACGCAGTAGCGTGGATCGAGAGGGGAGGCCCTAGAGCTGCGCAGCCGCACTAACGCGTATGCGGACTGCGCAGCCGCGGCCATCTTGGGAGAGGAAGGGGAGCCCAACCCCGTCCGTGGGGTCGGGAGCGGCACGGGGGGCGATCAGACTGCGGGGACCCGGCGGAACTGCACGGAGGGTGCGGACGGCGTCCTCCGTGCATTTAAAACTGATTAAGGTACTTATCTTTTTTTCGCTATTTGGGCTCGTAAGTCCTTTAAGCATTTCCGCATGCAGAAATGCTTTATGAATGATAGCCATAGTGTCCCGAGTATTGGAAGCACTGGTGTGTTTGTTCACAATAAACTAGGGATAAATTGAGCATGTATTGTGGGGATATCGCCCCACGTTTCATTCAGAAATCTATTCCTAGTGTGTGGCACACATCAGATAGATTGCTGTCAAATTCGACTTGACAGGCATCTGAAAGAAATCTGGTAGTCGAATCTGCTGCAAATCTATACGTGTATGGCCACCTTTAGTTAACTTCTGATATAGTAAACTACTTCTCTGGGTTCCTTGGAGTTTACTATAAAGGCATTATACTGTAATATAGCAGTTATTGGACTGTCATAGAGCTCTGGTTACCCTTTGACAATTCAGTGCTAAACAACTATTCTTTTTCTGGTATTTCTGGCTCTGGGGAGTTCTGTTGATGGAAAGTGTGTAGCCTTGTGTTCCCTTCCAACATGACAAAGGAAGTTACAAGATAACAGGAAAGAGCAAGTTTTCAAGAAAAAACAAAAGTACACAGAAAATCACATAGCACAGTGGGGGTGTTTGTGTTTTCCCGTATTTCTCTGTGCTCATATCTTTTTCACACACTTGCAAATACTCAAAAATGCAGCAAGACAGATGTTTGCTCCTGGTCCTAAAATGGATCTCACTAATAAAAAATGATTAATGCAATTTAAATTAGGCTGTCTGTCATTGGATTTTTCAGATAGCACCATCAAAGATGCTGGCGATATATAAATCCAATATAATAATCAGTAAGGCCTGATTCCTAGTGGTCAGTAGCATAAAGCACATGTTAAAGTGTGTGTGAACTGCAATAGAGACTGGATATAGACTAATACAAAACCTGCACACAGCGAGTTAAAATAACGCAATCAGTAATAATGCAGTACTGTGAACAGCCCCATATAATTGTATGGGCAGTAAGTTGACATACAGAATTATTTTGTAACACAACTGAGCACTGCAAACAAGACCTAAAGCGCATACAGTGGAAAACTGGCCTAAGTTTAGGAATTGTACTGTAGTTTAGGCCACCACATTATATGTATGTTGATGCTTAAAATTTATTTAAAATAATGCTAAACTATTGCCAGATCTTGCATATTTTTCTAGTCATTTTAAAATGTAAGCCAAAAATATGTATTCAATATATACAGCACATAAGTAGTGTGTACAGCCTTATTTTCTGGTTCAGCTTTCTTTAGCAAGCTGCAGAATATCTTGAAATTATAGTGGCAGAGGCACACACAAGGTTAGCTGAGAGTATAGAAACCTCTCTAGGTATTAAACATAAAGTGCAGGAAAACTTGCTGAAATGTATGGAGTACGCGTGTTGAGAGATGCATGCGATATTCGTATTGGTTGTCTTTATTATTCCACAATTATTTTTTTGACGTGACCCTTGTTGTGGTTGGCCACATTCAGCCATGAAAGCCTGTGACAGGCCAATAAAGAAAACAGCCCGGGCTGGCTGCTGCGCACAGGGCTCTGGAGGAGACGGAGATGGCGGGCGGCTGTGAAGGTGGCGGGGCCGGGCGCACAGTGCAGAGGAGGAGGAGAGGGGGGAGGGGAGGCCGATTCTCGCCTCCTCATACTCCCGGCGGGAGAGCATTGCAAGCCTCACTGCACGACTGCCCCCCCTCCCTCGCTGCCGGTCATGTGACCTTAACGTAACCGGACAGGAAAGCACCGACAGTTTTTTTTTTCTCCCTATCCCAGCCCTCCTTTCGGAGAGGAAGAGAAGCCAGAGAAGGTGGCGGAGCTGCTGTCGCTCTCGCACGATATCCGCAGCGGAGGTGAGTTGTACGCTGTGGCCGCCGCCGGTCACCACGTGTGTGCATGTAGTGTATGTGCGCGCTGCTCTCGGGCCGCGTGTGGTCAGGCCTCGTCACACAGGGCACTGCTAGCCTCACTATACGGTGCGGACGCCCAGCTATGTGCCGTACCGGGAGCGGCGCTACACGAGGCCCCGTGCGGAGCTATACGCGTACTGCGCGGCGGGGAGTGTAACGCGCACAGATGCGGCCTCTTTGTGTCCCCCGCTGAGGAAACGTCCCGCTATAGTTACAGTAACGGCGTGACACGGAGGATGTGGAGGCCACACGGACAAAGAAAGGCCGAGTACGGCGGCCATATCCCCCTCCTCCCCCCACCATTCTGCCGCCGCCATGTGTGCGCACCACCTCCTCCCCTCCACACCCCGCCTCTCCCCCACCGCTCAGGCGACACTCCAAGCCGGAGCCATCTTTGTTCGTTATGTTCACCTTCCCCCTACAGACGCTCTCCTCCCCCTCACAGCTGCGCGGAAGTGGCTGCGCCCGCCGACTCCGCCCATCGGCAGAGGCCTACTGCGCTGTGTATCCGGCGGCGCCTCGTCATCTCCAGCGCTGTGGTGGCTCCGGCTGGGCGGCCTGTACTGTAGCGTGCATAGTGCAAGCCAATGTGGCCCAGAGTGTTTAGGCACCATGTCTCGTTTCTGCTTCTGTGTGGTGGCCTGACTGCACAGATAGCCGGAAACCTAAAGTGAGGAACAGGAAAGATGCAATCACTCTTCCTGTTGTGCAGAGCCTGAGTGACTGATCTACAGTGCAACATTGATGATTACTGCTCTGCATACTTTACAGTTCACCGAGAGATAATAAGGCAATAATTGAATATGTTGCTCACTGTGGAGGGATAGTTTGTCAAAAAAGTAATCAATAAAAGTAAAAAATGCTATATTGTTTACACACATTGCTAAGCAGCAGAGATGATTGAAGAGATGGCAATTTTCTAAGGGTCCTTTCACACTGATTCCTTTGCATTTCGTTGCTACAATATCATCACAGCCCAACACAATGCAATTATACTTCTGTGGTTCCCCAAGCCCCCATCAGCCGTCCTGTCCCGCGCCGCTCCTCAACGAGCCTCCGTTCGCCCGCCGCCAGCTACTTTCGGTTTTGCCGCTGGGCCACTGCGTCTGCGCGGCTCTGGCCACGCGTATCCTTTCTTTGCGTTCCCCGCTATTGCAGAGGGGAACGCGAAGAAAGGATACGCTTGGCTAGAACCGCGCTGGCATCGACTTACAAGTCGAGGTACGGGACCGAGCGGCGGTGGGGGAACGGAGACTCGTTGAGGAGTTGGACAGGACAGCTGCTGGAGGCTTGGGGAAGTCCCAGGTAAGTGAAACAATGGCCTCGATTCATAAAGCATTCCCGCATGCGGGAATGCAGAAAACGGCACACTTTACCGACCACACAGCAAGATCTGTATTCCTAAAGGCTTTTCCGCATGAAAAGCCGACATTCGCGAGCAAAGTGATAAATCACCGCCTTGCGCGGTGATTATCACAGCAAAAGTAACAAGTGGTCAATTCATAAAAATTAGAGGTAGCGGTATGCGGACGGGTATTACCGCTACCTCTGATGTGGCGAGAAGCGTGCGGAATCCGTTGCAGTGAATGGGACAGACCTCCCAAGCAGCTGCAGAGAGAACACCGCACGGAGGGATTCCGCCTGCTTCTCCGGCTTCCGCATGTCTCCCGACAGCCTAACGCCTGCCTACAGCGGAGTATCTCCGCACGCCTGTCACAACAGGCAACATTTTTATGAATTACCACCCTGAAGGCGGAAATACCGACAGCGGTGTTTCCCCGCTCGACTTTCCCCGCTCGCAGGCACTTTTATGAATCGAGGCCAATGTGTTTATTTTAGATCTACAGTTCCGCTTTAACCAAAGCAGATATTATGCCCCAAACACAGCATGTGTAGACAGTAAAAAAAACTCTTTTCACCAGACAGTGAAGCATACTCAGGGAGCAACCTGTTGTCCAATTGGACAGCAGTGTCACCTGATGTGGAATTGGAATGGAAGCCAGCGAATCGCTGCTCGCTGGCTTCCCTGTGGATTGATGGTACCACCACTGCTAATCTATATGTGAGACAGCAATATTTAAAGATGCAGTGGACTGCATCTATAAGTATTACATTTTGAGAGTGGGGTGCCAGTGAAAAAGCCTCAGGGGGCCGCGTTCGGCCCGCAGGCCTTAGTTTGAGGACCACTGTTGTACTGTATGGTCGCACTGCACGTCTAATGTGCATTGTGACTTAGGCACCATTGTAATGGTATAGCATCATGCAGTGTGAAAGGATCCTAAGTTTATTGCAAGTTTTGCACATTGCACACAATATCCAAATGAGCCAGACAAATGTAGAAGCGGCTGATTTTAATTCCAAATTTTAATTCCAAAAACATACAGATAAGTTAATTGGCTCCCCCTAAAAAAATTGTCCCTAGACTACAGTACTTACACTACATAATATAGATATATGGCAATGGTAGAGATTAGATTGTGAGCTCCTTTGAGGGACAGTTAGTGACAAGATATATATATATATATATATATATATATATATATATATATATATATATATATATATATATATATATATATATATATATATATACACTGTACAGTGCTGCGTAATATGTCGGCGCTATATAAATACTAAATAATAATAATAATAATAATAATAATTGGCTCATTTCAAAGATGCATGCAATTTGCAACTGAACTGCAAGAAACATGAAATATTAGCACCTCCATTGATCATCTCCTTAGGCAGTACAGATGAAAAAAATAAGTCTAACATGCAAATTTTGTTTTGATGAATTTACCAGGACTGATCTGGAACTTGAAATGTCCAATTTCATAAATTGTAGTCATGATAAAGTACTTGTTTGTGTGGCATAGTTTTACTAATGTGATGTTTAGCTGAGCTATTATGCATCCTGGCATTCCTGCATAATTTTAGTTTGGACTATATTGTATAGGTAGAAAAAAACATTTTGTAAAAAATACCTTACTGATAGAGTTAAATTATGCATGCTTTCTGGGATTTAGTCCCCTCTTCAGGCATATTTCCAGATGTTAGCTGAAGTAAAACACTGATGCAGGTAAATAGTAAACACGAAGATGACAGTAGTGCTGGTTACTGTTTATCCGTTAGATGTCTGGTGATCAGCAGGCTGGAGCCAGTGAGTTAGTGCAACCATACATGAAATCCAGCAGGTTTCTGAAGATGATGAAGCCAAATCAATCATGTTACATCTAGTTTGGACTAAAGTAATTCCAAAAGGTGTTTTCATTTTATTTGAACTGTAATATGTTTAACCTCTTGCGGACAGCAGTAGTTGAAATCTACACCATTTGGGAGCTATTACTGCTAGGGTGTAGGTTTCAGCTACTCTTGGCGCTCTGATGTCACTGCAACTCGATCTCTCTGCTGCCTTAAAGGACAACTGAAATGAGAAGAATATGGAAACCACCATATTTATTTCCTTTTAAACAATGCTAGTTACCTGGCAGCCCTGCTGATCTGTTTGGCCACAGTAGTGTCTGAAGAACACCAGAAACAAGCATGCAGATAATCTTGTCAGATCTGACAATGTCAGAAACGGCTGATCTGCATATGCTTATTCAGGGTCTATGGCTAAAAGCATTAGAGGCAGAAGATTAGCAGGACAGCCAGACAATGGCTATCATTCATAAAGGAGCTGTCAGTACAGGGAATCAGTGCGGGAAAACACCGCTGCCGGTGTTTTAGACTTCTGGGTGGGCATTCATAAAAAAACATCCAGGTGCAGTGGCAGTGCGGAGATTCCCCGAACTAGGCAGGCGGTAGGCAGGCGGAGACACGGAAGCTGCCGAGTTGATACATTTCTCCGTGTTCCGCTCTGCTGCAGCTGCCTGGGAGGTCTGTGTGTCTCCATTCACTTGCATTGGTATCGCCACATCACAGGGAGCGGTACTTCCCGACCTCTCACCGCTTGCGGTGATCTTTATGAATAAACATTTTGATACATTTGTTCCGATAATCACCGCACAAGGCGGTGATTTATCACTCTGCTCGGTAGTGTCATTTTTTTATGCGGAAAGAGCCTTTATGAATGCTGACTTTGCCGAGTGGTCGGTAAAGTCAGCTGTTTTTAGCATTTCCGCATGCGGAAATGCTTTATAAATGATAGCCAATGTGCATTGTTTAAAAGGAAATACATATGACAGCCTCCTTATCCCTCATGCTTCAGTTGACATTTAATGACAGCAGAGCTACATCCATCAGTCAGGAGACTATTTCATTGGCTCCTGGCCCTATAATCACTGAACCAATCACAGTGATCACAGATGCATTCTGGGAAAAAAGTTTTTGGTCCCTAGGGAGCCCGAGACCACATACAGTATTTTCAGCTCTAGGATCAATTCCATGTAGGTTTTCAACTCACTTAGCTCAAATTCATTAGATATATCATTCAATTTGGGTTTCCTAGCAGTGATTGTGCTGGAAGATTTCTAGCAATCGCAAACACTAGCACTTGTAATTTGATAAACATTTTTGAAGTGATTTTTTTCTTCTCTTAATTCCTTGGAATATTCCGAAAATGCTGCAGGCAGCCTGTTTGCAATTTCATACAAATCACAAGCACTGCAGTGGAATCACCCTCAGGCCTGGAACCCACTACA
The DNA here is from genome assembly GCF_040937935.1 of Hyperolius riggenbachi. Taxonomy (NCBI): domain Eukaryota; kingdom Metazoa; phylum Chordata; class Amphibia; order Anura; family Hyperoliidae; genus Hyperolius; species Hyperolius riggenbachi. Next base: position 369,086,071 of record NC_090649.1, on the reverse strand, counting down.
AAATGCTATCGCAATCGCTAGCGTTTTGTATGAGCGGTTTGCAAGCGATTTCAGGAGCGATTCTAAAAAGTGTATTCTATTTGCCAGCGGTTGTGTAGCGATTAGCGTTTTAATTCTGATTGGTCCTTTCAATTAATTTTGTTACAGTGTGCAGTAACTTCAAAGCGCTAGCAAAATCGCTCTGTGCAGTGTTTGATGAGCGATTATGCCAGCGTTTACCGTATATACTTTACATTGCAGAAATGCTAACGCTAAAAATGCTGCATGTCCTGCTTTTTGCGATTTTTGGTAATCGCAACGCTCCAGTGGAACTTGGCCCATTCATTAACATTATCTGAGCATTTAGGGAAATCGCTAGCGGTTTGAATCGGCTCCCTAAATGCTCATAAAATCGTTCTAGTGGGTTCCAGCCCTCATAAGGTTCCACTGCCCAAGCACTTTGCCAATCGCCGTCAACTAGCAAGCGCATGAAAAAGTGCTGCTAGTGGATCTCAGCCCTTAGGGTGTATACGCACATCTAATTTCGACAGACCAATAAATGGCCAATTTAACCACCGCCATGTAATATGAGAGTTTAAGTACACAATCTGATAATAGTAAAAATTGGATGTGTGTGTAAGCCTCTTTATGGTGTGGTGCGATTTTGCTTGTGGCAGTATACTGGAGTGCATAGCACCACACTATTGCATGCAGATTTGTCCCTGCGGTAGATGGCACCATCACGGAAATCTGCATGCCCCTCAAATGTGTATACAAGCAAGGTCAGATGTCACTACATCTAACCCCTCCGACACATGCACACTTCTTGACAGGAAGTATGTCAGTGACTTCACCTCTGTACGCGCTGCCCTGCTACCGCGGCAATTTATAAAAATTTTTACGGTCAGGGATGCTTGGATTCATTCTCTCTCTCTTTCTTTCTTTCTTTCTCTTTCTTTCTCTCTCTCTCTCTTTCTTTCTTTCCTTCTTTCTTCCTCTCTCTGTCTTTCTCTCTCTGTCTTTCTCTCTCTTTCTTTCTCTATCTTTCTTTCTCTCTCTGTCTTTCTTTCTTTCTTTCTTTCTCTCTCTCTCTCTCTCTCTCTCTCTCTCTTCTCCCCCCCCCCCCCCCCCTCGGATATCTGAACTAACTAACCGCCCGGATTTCAGATGGGAAATCCGAGTTTTCTCGGATAGTCTATTCGGATTTTAAAAAATATCCGAATCGCTATTCAAAGTTTGGATTATCTGGGTAGGTCGGATATCCGAAATCTTGCTGAGCACCACTGGTTAAGGTGCCATTGACTCCAATGTAATCATGTGCCATGCGGTACCACTCGGCAACGCACTGCAGAGTCTGCATCGGTTGAAGCACTTCTGTCGCACCATAGGTACTGTACCCTGTCTCACTGACATTAATGGCCACTGCGGCAGGGGAGAGTACCAGGACTGTGAAGTCGGTACAAAAATCCTCCAACTCCTCAGTTTAGGATTCCACTGACTCCTCGACTCCGACTCCTCTAATTTGCATATTACAATCTTGTTGATTGAAAGTATGTAACATGAAATTCGTCTCTTAACTGCCAACGCTTAGGAATTTTAAAAGACAACTGAAGCCTCCTGAACTCACTTAACATTCTACCACCCTCTATCAGTGCCCTACCACCTGCATAGGAGCGGTAGACTTCAGCAGTGTGCCTTTGAAAGATGAATACAGAGCTATATGTATATCTGATGCTGAGTGTATATTTGTGTGTTTACTGTTATTCTGACATTTTTTTTCCTGCCTTTCTCCCTATGTACTGCTCCATTGTGCCAAACCCAATTCCGGGCTTGACCCAGTCATGCTTGGCAAAATAAAGTGATTCTGATTCTGATATGGAGACTGCCATATTTATTCCCTTTAGTCAGACTAAAACTAGTCCTTGGTAAGAGTACTTGTAAAAGGTACAGGCCGGAACAAAGAACATCTATCAGGCACTAGGCAATGTAACTGTGGGTACATGTAAGAGTGATGTGCAGGTACTCTGCAGGGGAATAAGGAGATTCTTCCTCTATTACACATTCTGCATGCACAATCTGAACCAGGTTTATGGGTGATAGACAACATCTCTGTGTTCAATGTGCACAACATTCTCAGTGGATTCCCTGCAGCTCTGTGGAGAGTGCATATGTAGAGTATAGTACTACTGTGTAATAAAGTAAACCTGAGACAGATGAAATTAAAGTTTTATACATACCTTGGGCTTCCTCCAGCCCCCTTCAGGCTAATCAGTCCCTCGCTGTCCTCCTCCGCCACCTGGATCTTCTGCTATGAGTCCAGGTACTTTGAGCCAGTCTGGCGTAGTGCGCATGCACACACTCAGCCGCCGGGAGCGTACTACAGAACGCTCCTGGCTGTGGAAGCGGCATGCGGACGGACTGCGCTGACTGGCTGAATTACCGGGACTCATAGCAGAAGATCCAGGTGGTGGAGGTGGACAGCGAGGGACTGATTAGCCTGGAAGAAGCCCCAGGTATGTATAAAACTTTTTTTTGTATAAAATCCTTCTCAGGTACCATTTAATTCGTAGTCACCAAACCAAATTTTAACAACATATCAAATTATTTGATTTCATGAGCATAAATCAGAATCAACGCAGAATTATTTCCATCTCATTGACCATCTCTATTAGTGACACGGCTACACATCAGGCTTTATACTTACAGCATAGATATATATATATATAAGCAAGAAGTTTTGAATCAGGATGATACCATTTATTGGCTAACTTAGAGATGGATAAACAGTGAGCTTTCGACTTATAAAAAGCCTTCGTCGGACTGGTTCCTGACCAAAACTGAAAAACACAGCTTATATACACTGTATGTCAGTGTATATAAGCTGTGTTTTTCAGTTTTGGTCAGGAACCAGTCCGACGAAGGCTTTTTATAAGTCGAAAGCTCACTGTTTATCCATCTCTAAGTTAGCCAATAAATGGTATCATCCTGATTCAAAACTTCTTGCTTTTACTCATGGCTAACACGGTACAACACTTTACTGCTTCGTGTGTGTGTGTGTGTGTGTGTGTGTGTGTGTGTGTGTGTATGTGTATATATATGTGTATATATATATATATATATATATATATATATATATATATATATATATATATATATATATATATATATATATATGTATGTATATATATATATATATATATATATATATATATATATATATATATATATATATATATATATATATATATATATATGTATGTATATATGTGTATGTATGTATATATGTGTGTGTATATATATATATATATATATATATATATATATATATATATATATATATATATATATATATATATATATATATATATATATATATATTATGTGTGTATATATGTACACATCATATATATATATATATATATATATATATATATATATATATATATATATATATATATATATATATATATATGTACACATCATATATACAGTCACAATCAGATGTGTATATCTGACTTTAAAAATACGGGGACTGCTTTATTGAAGCAGCACAAGTAACTAATTTTGATTGGTTTTATTTAATTTTTGTGGACTAAGCACAGCTATTACTGTGTGTATAAATTATTTATGATGACTGTTATCTGAGAAATAAAACATTTTATCATATTTTCTATTTTAATTACAGTTTAAATTCATTATGAGTCGGAGCATTTTTTTCCTACTCCAGGCACCCAAAATTGCCCCGACTCCACAGCCTTGAGCACAACATTACAGGGAGCACCAGTATACAGAGCATGCGTCAATCTGTGCTACTTGCTCCAGTTGGAGAGGTGCAACGGAAGCATCCTCAGCCATACAGATACACAAGTAAATATACTGTAAGCACCAAATATTACACAAGCAGCAGTGTATATTTTACAGATTTATTCGAGGCACAGGTCAACTTCAGGTACAGCTTTGGGTAGGACAATATGTAAATAGAGCAAGGGGCCTATACTGAAAACCTGTCAGAACCTGTGCAGCAGTGTTGGTTTTCAAATTTAGGTCACCTTCAACTTTAAACTGAATTCAAATGCAATATTTCTATGCAACACAATGCAATGTATATAGTGTGAATGAACCCTAAAGGTGCATTGACACTTAGTGCATTACGTTATAATACTGTATTTGAATTAATGTTCAGGCTGTAGTTGAACACTGCGCATAGTGTGAATGTGGCATTGCGGACTAATTCTACATGTGAACTCATTGCCCATACATTTTTGGGTTGTAACAAGTGGCCTATTCTACCTTGCGGTATGCAGTAAGTTCTTGGATAGCATGTGTGCCTATGTGCCCATTCCACAGACATTGACCAGGCTTTGAAAACTTGTGTTTTGTAACACGCACATGCATTATAATATGCACACTCATATTATAGTGCAGTGCTGTCCAACTTCATGGGCATGGAGGGCCATTTTTTTTTTTCAGACCCCATGGTGGAGTTCTTGCTAGAGCCGCAGACCACCAACCTCACGACCCAATTAGATTGGCAGCACTTTTCACAAAATGCAATTTAAAATAATGGTGAAGTCGTGTGGCACGCGTACGTTGTGCGTAGAGTGCTGAAAACTGGGTGTGGCCATGGACCAGAATGCGGGTGTGGCCACGGGTGGAGACAAATTTACATGAACTTAGCAATGTGGGACATTAGATTAGGACAGTGGTGGTGAACCTTTTGGAGGCCGAGTGTCCAAACTGCAACCCAAAAGTCACTTATCTATCGCAAAGTGGCAACAGCAATTTAAACTACATACAAACGTTTTAACTCATACATGAACATTATGGAAAATCCAAGTTGAAAATAAACTGTGAAGATAAACAATTTCATCCATCCTACTCCTGAAAAATGTGGTTTTTTTTTTGTTTTTTTTTTAGAACCTCCCAGTTTTATTTTCCGTTTTAAAAAGCTAAAAAGTAGGTTTAATGCTATTGTCTCATGATGACGATTCAGCTTTTCCATAGTCTCACAGTTCGCAATCATGTGACCCCCCCCAACAAGACAAATTCAGCAATCATGAGGCCCCCAACAAGACACATTCAGCAATCATGATGCCCCCAACAAGACAAATTTAGCAATCTTGAGGCCCCCAACAAGACACATTCAGCAATCTTGAGGCCCCCAACAAGACAAATTCAGCAATCTTGAGGCCCCCAACAATTCATAAGGCCCCCCAACAAGACAAATTTAGCAGTCATGAGGCACATAAATGGACAGCATTTCACATAAATAAGCAGAATGCCCCTTTAATATGGTAGACACCTCTCACCTAGCTTCTAAATTCTCCTCTACTGGCTGCTGTGCCTGGCAATAGTGTTTTGGGCCGGATTGGGGATGATGTGTGGGCTGAAATGCCAGGTGACAGGTGTCCCCCCAGTTAGGTAGTGACATGTGCCCCCCCCCAGCTAGTGACAGGAGCCCCCCCCCCCCCCCCCAGTTAGATAGTGACAGGAGCCCCCCCAGCTAGATAGTGACAGGTGCCCCCCCCCCCCCAGTTAGATAGTGACAGGTGCCCTCCACTTAGATAGTGACAGGTGCCCCCCCCAGCTAGATAGTGACAGGTGCCCCCCCCCCCCCCAGCTAGATAGTAACAGGTGCCCCCCTAGTTAGATAGTGTCAGGAGCCCCCCCCAGTTAGATAGTGACAGGAGCCCCCCCCCAGTTAGATAGTGACAGGAGCCCCCCCAGTTAGATAGTGACAGGTGTCCCCCCAGCTAGATAGTGACAGGTGCCCCCCCCAGCTAGATAGTGACAGGAGCCCCCCAGTTAGTGACAGGAGACCCCCCCCCCCCAGCTAGATAGTGACAGGTGCCCCCCCCAGCTAGATAGTGACAGGTGCCCCCACTTAGATAGTGACAGGAGCCCCCCAGCTAGATAGTGACAGGTGCCCCAACCAGTAGCAAGCCCGTTACCTCTCTCTCCTGTGTCCCCGCTGCCGTTGCCCCACAGCTCAGACCTCACAGATCGCGGCGACTGAAGCAAGCACAGCGCATGCATGACACCCGCGCGGCAGAACGTCACATGCGGAAGTGACTAATGATTCACTTCCGCATGTGACGTACTCCGTGCGGGTACCATGCACACTCTGTTGTTTACCTCAGTCGCCGCGATCTGTGAGGTCTGAGCTGTGGGGCAGCAGCAGCGGGGACACAGGAGAGGCCACACAAGAGGGAGCAGGCATGGCGCCCATAGCGCAAGCCATGGGAGACGAGCGGGCCGCAGCAGGTGGCCTGGCGGGCCGCCAGTTGGACAGCACTGTGCATGCACTATGCAACGTACAGAGTGTGGATCCAGCCTCACTTGTCTGTCCTCTAGTTTTCTGCTTTTTTAAAAATTGGTGATGGAAGCAAATAAACAGACGAAACACTGAAAACCTAATGAAAATGGTCACCAAAGTACACCAAGGCCCCTTCCACACTAGAGTGTTGTGGTACTCTCCAGGGCTGTGGAGTCGGAGCAATTTTGGGTGCCTGGAGTCGGAGTCGGAAAAAAATGCACTGACTCCGACTCCTAATAAATTTAAACTGTAATTAAAATAGAAAATATGATAAAATGTTCTCTTTGCTCATGAAATCAAATAATTTGATATGTTGTTAAAATTTGGTTTGGGGACTACGAATTAAATGGTACCTGAGAAGGATGAAAAGAAAAGTTTTATACATACCTGGGGCTTCTTCAAGCCCCCTTCCAGCTAATCAGTCCCTCGCTGTCCATCTTCACCACCTGGATCTTCTGTTATGAGTCCTGGTAATTCAGCCAGTCAGCACAGTCCGGCCGCATGCCGCTTCCACAGCCAGGAGCGTTCTGCACCTGCTCAATAGTACTGCGCAGGTGTAATACGCTCCCGGCAGCGGAGTAAGTGTGTGCATGCGCACTACGCCAGACTGGCTCAAGTACCTGGACTCATAGCAGAAGATCCAGGTGGCGGAGGAGGACAGTGAGGGACTGATTAGCTTGAAGAGGGCTGGAGGAAGCTCCAGGTATGTATAAAACTTTAATTTCATCTGTCTCAGGTTTACTTTGTTACACAGTAGTACTATACTCTACATATGCACTCTCCACAGAGCTGCAGGGAATCCATTGAAAATGTTGTGCACATTGAACACAGAGGTGTTGTCTATCACCCATAAACCTGGTTCAGATTGTGCATGAAGAATGTGTAATAGAAGAAGAATCTCCTTATTTCCCTGCAGAATACCTGCACATCACTCTTACATGTACCCACAGTTACATTGCCTAGGGCCTGATAGATGTTCTTTGTTCCGGCCTGTACCTTTTTACAAGTACTCTTACTCAGGACTAGTTTTAGTCTATGACTAAAGGGAATAAATATGGCAGTCTCCATATCCTTCTCACTTCAGTTGTCTTTTAAAATTCCTAAGCATTGGCAGTTAAGAGACGAATTTCATGTTACATACTTTCAATCAACAAGATTGTAAATTGCAAATTAGAGGAGTCGGGGTCGAGGAGTCGGTGGAATCCTAAACTGAGGAGTCGGTGGATTTTTGTACCGACTCCACAGCCCTGGTTGTGCTCCCACTTAAGCAGCACTTCCGAAGTGTGCGTGCCCAGAACACTCCTGTTTCTGTCAGCTTTGCCAGTAGCACGACATTACTGGGAGCTCCAGTCAGAGCCACTAACAGAGGTGGGAGTGGTGCAATGGATGGGACCCCAACCAAATTGATGGACAGGTTAGCACCATATGCGTTACACGCTGGCTTGTGTACTGATTTGTTCTCATAACTTTTGCATGCCACCTGAGTACTAGGCAGTCAGATAGGTGCACCCCCAGAACTTCCCTCTGCCATCTTTCTCTCCTATACTGTACCAACTAAGCTTTCATAGTGCTGTGGTTTTTTTTTCCCCTGATTTTCTCATATAAAAAGCTATTTTATACTTTACAGCTTCTAGTCAGAAATAATAAATATCCTAATTGTTTTCATGTTTTGTTTAACCTGTAGTGTTAATATATGTTTGCATTTTTAGTATTTAACCACTTTACCCCCGCGCGTACGCATTTCTCCGTCCCTTTTTCCATCCTTTAACCCCCAGGGACGGAGAAATACGTACTTTCCGCGCTCCCGCCGCTGCCCGCGCTCCCGCTCGTAAACACGCCGCCCACCGCTAGTAAACACGCCGGCGCCCGCTCGCCCGGAGATCAATGAACGGGAAAATCCATTCCCGTTCGTTGATCTAAGCCCCGCAATGATCCGCTGCCGCTCGGCTGAGCAGCACGACCATTGTGGGAAAAAAAAAGTTCTCAGCCTCTTTCTACTTCCTGCAAGCATCCTTCCGGACGCTTGCAGGTCGCATAAACAAAATGTTACTGTGGCCATCTTGTGGCCAAATAGTAAAACTACATCCAAAGCATTTTTCACATAGAAATAAATTCGTTTGACACACAAAATAAACCCTTTACCTCCCACACTCCCCAATTTTTTTTTTCTTGTAATTTAAAAAAAAAAATTACAATTGAAAAAAATAATACATAAATAGTTACCTTAGGGACTGAACTTTTTAAATATTTATGTCAAGAGGGTATAACACTGTTACTTTATAAACTATGGGCTTGTAATTAGGGATGGACGCAAAACTGAAAAAAATGCACCTTTTATTTCCAATTAAAATATTGGCGCCAAACATTGTGATAGGGACATAATTTAAATGGTTTTATAACCGGGAGAAAAGGGCAAATACGTTTCATGGGTTTTAAATACAGTAGCATGCATTATTTAAAAACTATAAAGGCTAAAAACTGAAAAAATATTTTTTTCCTATATTCTCATTAAAACACATTTAGAATAAAATAATTCTTGGCATAATGTCCCACCTAAAGAAAGCCTAGTTGGTGGCGAAAAAAACAAGATATAGTTCATTTCATTGCGATAAGTAATGATAAAGTTATAGACGAATTAATGGAAGGAGCGCTGAAAGGTGAAAATTGCTCTGGTGGTCAGGGGGTAAAACCCCTCAGTTGGGAAGTGGTTAAATACAAAAGTCATAATGACATTGGCTTAGCTATGCTAATTTTAACGCACGGATCACACTTGTTGGAAAAAGAGTATGATTTCTTGTGATTTTTGGTAATATGTGCGTTTGTGTATAAACGTGGGTATTTTTTGTTTGTTTTGGAGGGTTTTTTTTCCAGTAGCAATGATTGTTAATGGGAAATTGCACGTGACATGTGATAAGGTAGAGCATGTTGTAAGTTTATAAAATGCAGAAAAATCGCATTGTTGAATTGGATGTTTCCTGAAATCGCATTAGGCCCATAGGAATACATGATGTGCTTTTTCACATTTGCGTGAAAACACATGCAATTTAGTGAAGTGTGAGCCCTGCCTAACAGTCTCCTTATTTATGTTGGCAGAGACGGGCTTGGATTACCATTGGGTTAGTGCATCAGCTTGCCTATGCTGAAATATCTTATATGTTACATTCTGTCAATTAACATGAAAAATACATCAGAATATTTTAAATAGGAGTTGGAGATTTAATAAAAAGAGCAATCGGAGTCAATTTATATACTGACTTCACAGCACAGCCCTGCTTGTATATTTTGGCTCTTTGCTATTCCAATAGTTTGTATGTCCAGCCACGGGAGCATGCATGACTCGTGCCAGTCTATTCACTTCTCGGGCAATGTCTATTCGCTTCTTGGGCCTGGCCCCAAGCAAACCCTCAATCGCTTTCCCGCAGCCATGAGTGTTCTGCACATGCGCAGTGGCTTACAACCCGCCTCATTCACATACTCCACTGTGACGCAAATGAGTTGACCAGACCAGGGTGGAGGAAGCTAATGGGCCACAGGGGGCTGGAGGAAGCAACACAGCCGGAATCTGATACACCTGTGCCTTTTTACTAGGATGTCTTTTTCCATTTAGGTCCTGGACACTTGGCCTTTAAAACCAATGATATATTTTTCTCCAAGGTTTTTTTGTTTCAATGTTACCTGCTAGGAGTCGCTTCCCCCTCTTTTTGCATTAAGATATTTGATGGATTGCGCACTATCAATATTTTCTTTAGGGGATCCCCTACATCTTTCCATCTGGCCTAGACATGGTGGCACACCTGTGTGTTCTGGTCAATTTTAAATAGATTTACATATATATGTGTTTGTATTTTGGTCATTAATAAAATTTGTACTTTTATATATTATTTTATTCCTCCTGTCTTACATTGGTCATATTGAGAAGTCTCAGACTTGTGGGGTATTATCTGTGATAGGAATTTTTAGGACCCATTTGTCTAAATTATAACTTCTTTTACTTTTATTGTCTCAGGTTCACGTTAAAGAGAGTCTGAAGTCTCTCTTTTTTTTTCCTTCTTTTGTTTAACATTCCTCTTCAGCTTTAATGCCACATCCCCGTGACAGAGGAGTGACTTATTGCTAGAGATGAGACCTGCAAAGCCCCAGGGACTCGCAGGGCTTCACTTCCTCAATGAGGCAGCGCTCATCGTCCTCATCCAATCTCTGCGGATCGCCACCTCTCCCCGCCCCTCTCAATTTTCTTTCACTGAGAGGGGCGGGGAGGAGGCAGAGATCTGCAGAGATTGATTGCGGAGAGGCTGAGATACAGCTCAAAGCTCAGCCTCTCCAGAAAGAGAAGCCCTGCGTGTCAGGGCAGCATGATCTGTGACCCGCAAAGTCGTAGAACTTTGTAGGTCATTTTCCAAGTAATAAATTACTCCTCTGCCGTGGGGATGCAGCGATTTCACTTTGGTATTAAAGCTGAACAGGAATGTTAAACAAAAGAAAGGAGAAAAGAGACTTCAGAGTCTCTTTAAGGTAGCCATTCACAAACTATTTTTTACAACCAATTCATTCGCTTTGGTTCAGTCTGTGAATAACTTTTTCATTGCCTTCCATCTTATTGGTATATATCTGTTGATAAGTTTATCTATTGAGAGTAGAAGTAAAAAATTTTGTTGGTCGAAGGTTGTTTATTTTTCTTAAGGTGGCCATACACTGGTCGATTTGCTATCAGATCGACCAGCAGATAGATCCCTCTCTGATCGAATCTGATCAGAGAGGGATCGTATTGCTGCCTTTACTGCAAACAGACTGTGAATCGATTGTGAACCAGCATGAATTCGATTCACCATCTGTGGAGCTGCCGACACATCCCCCCGCCGCCCGCTATACATTACCTGCTTCGGCCGGCGCTAGTCCCCCAGTCTCCGCTGTCTCTTCTACGGTCTGGGCTCCTCCAGCTTCACTTTACTTCCTGCCGGGGTAAGTTTAAACAGTAGAGGGCGCTCTACTGTTTAAACTTCCTGCTGGGACAGGAAGAAGTGAAGCCTTCCGGACTCGGAGCCCAGCGCGGAGACGGAGCAGCGGTGACCAGGGGACTCGCGCCAGCAGAACAGGTAATGTATTGCGTCGGGCATTTGAACGCTGCTATTGACGCACTCCCCACCCGCCGGCGATCGAGCAAAATCTTCCGCACGGACAGGAACGACGGGAACGATCGATTTCAGATGGAAATCAATCGTTCGGTCAGTGTTTGCGCGACGAATTCACAGCTGATTCAATCACAGTGATCGGAACGGCTGTGTATCGGCGGGAAAATCGGTAAGTGTATGGGCCCCTTGGTGGAAGCAGTTTTGTACTGCTTCCACCAAGCAGTACAAAACTAGCAGGGCAGTGGTTTAATTACATTGTCGATTGGGATCCTTTCACATTGTGCACATTGTATTACAATACCATTGCATTGCAGCTGTGCCGAAAAGTCGCACCGCATGCTCATTGTTCTGCTTTGGAAAAGCTGTTTTTTTCACATATGAACGAGCATGGCAGGGGTGGACTGACAACTCATGGGGCCCCCGGGCAATAGGAGATTATGGGGCCCCCATACCAGTGTTTCCCACCTTTCATGTTATATTTTTGCAGACTAAGATATAATAATTTACTAACGGTATATATTTTATATTGTGATATTTTATACTGATAAAAACCCCTGCGGCGTGCAGAAGAATGAGTGTGGTCACGCAACAGAATGTGGGCGTGGTCATGGGTGGGGCAAAATATACATGACCTAGCAGTGGTGTAAAAGGTCTGCCGGGGAAGATTGAACACTGCCATAGTGTTTCCCCCCAAAATACATGTCAGTGTTCTCCCTAGAAATTTTTTCCAGCCGGGTGGCATGAAAAAGTAGCCGGGTGGGGCAAGATGAGAGAATTCAGGGCTGGCGCTTCTCTGCACAATTCTGCTTACAGCAGAGGAGGAGAGGAGCCGATGACAGCCGGGTACTCACCAAAACTAGCCGGGTGGTGCACCCGGCCAAAGGGGCCTGGGGAGAACACTGCATGTAATCTGACAGCATTTCACCAAAAATCCATGCAATTTGGCAGATAATATGGCAGTCGTTCCCCCAAAATAGACGTTATCTGGCAGCAGCGGTTCCCCCAAATACACATAATTTGGCAGCGGCTCCCCAAAATATGCTGAATCTGGCAGCGGTTCCCCAAAAATACACATAATCTGTCCGCTGTTTCCCAAAATACGCTTAATCCGGCAGCAGCAGTTCCCCAAAAATAGTTAATCTGGCAGCAGTTACCTCAAAATAGGTGCCCCCAGTATAGGTAACCAGGTCAAAAGGTATCCCCAGTGGAAGTAACCAGGTCTATAGGTTTTCCCATTGCAGGTATCCAGGTCTATAGGTGTCCCCAGAATAGATAGCCAGGTCTATAGGTGTCCCCAGAATAGATAGCCAGGTCTATAGGTGTCCCCAGAATAGGTAGCCAGGACTATAGGTGTCCCCAGAATAGGTAGCCAGGTCTATGGGTGTCCCCAGTATAGGTAGCCAGGTCTACAGGTGTCTCCAGAATAGGTAGCCAGGCCTATAGGTGTCCCCAGTACAGATAGCCAGGTCTATAGGTGTCTCCTGTGTAGATGGCCAGGTCTTTAGGTGTCCCCAGTATATGTAGCCAGGTCTATAGGTGTTCCCAGTATAGCCAGGTCTATAGGTGTTTCCAGTATATGTAGCCAGGTGGATAGGTGTCCCCAATATATATAGCCAGATCTATAGGTGTCCTCAGTATATGTATCCAGCTGTATAGGTGTCCCCAGTATAGCTAAGTCTATAGGTGCCCCCAGTATATGTAGCCAGGTGTATAGGTCTCCCCAGTAAACCCAGGTCTATAGGTGCCCTCAGTATATGTAGCTAGGTCTATAAGTGCCCCCAGTATATGTAGTTAGGTCTATAGGTGTCGCCAGGAGGGGAGGCAGCCTGTGAAAGAGGGCGATAGCAGCGGAGAAGGGAGAAAGTCTCCCTCCCCCTTCCCTCACCTTTGGGCCCCCCCTTCCTGGCTCTCCCCTCCAGAATGTGTATGTCGCACAGCGGCTGACAGCGGGCGAGGACTTACCGCTGTTACAGCCAACCGAGAGAGCGCTGATCTGTGTGCCGCTAGTCTGGTCTACTCAAGACCAGACTAGCGGCACACAGATCAGCGCCTCCTCCAGTGGCTGTAACAGCGGTAAGTCCAAGGTGAGGGAAGGGGGGGAAACCTTCCCCCCCCTCTCCGCTGCTATCGCCCTCTTTCACTGGCTGCCTCCCCTCCTTGCTCAGGGCTCTCTGCCGGGCGGCGCCCTCCGACCACGGGCCCTCTGTCCGTGCCCGAGTGCCTGAATGGTCAGTCCGCCCCTGGAGCATGGTGTCTGGAAACACGTGGAATATGCAAAAATGAGTGTACTTTACATTGTCATCGGCTGAAAGGATCATTGTTGATTTGTCTCAACAGGAAATGCAAGGTGTACAAGTGCCCTCTGATGACACTAGCTGCCCCAATAGAGATCCACCGGGATTGATGATTGATCAGTCCCATACCCTCCCAGTGCCTTTTGTTCCCCTTCGTAACCTAAACTTTTGCACACAATAAGTGAAACGAATTGCAATATACTCATTATAGGGTTTAGCGCATGCAGTGATATCATGCATATGTATATTGCATGTAACGTGCAAACACAGAGACATGAGTTAAGTTAATCTTCGTGCATTACTCATATGCGTAATTTATTACCACCCGTCAGTGGTAATTAGTTATGTGCGGTAATTCTTTACACATTTAAATACTGTGTGTAATATGTCTACCACTTATGAGTTACACTTTACTGCAGTTCAGTGAATGTCTTGTTTCTCTGCTTACAAATGAGAAGGCAAGCGGATGACAGCTCACCAAAATTAGGAGCACCCGGCTAAAAAAGCCGAAATTGGTCGCATTAATCGGTCGGACATGCTGCAAGATGTTGGGCCGGCTTGCTTGATCGTGTGCGCGGCAGTAGCTGCTAGCAATATCGGGACGAGCAACAAGACCCTCAACTCTGTCTCCCCCTCCCCACCCCCCAAAATGTGTAATGTACCCACGATGCCCAGTGCACTGTACATTACCTGTCTGTGGCCGCTTGTCTTCTGCTTTCCCCGGGTGCACTCCTTGCTCCATACACGCACCCACGTTGCTGCCGGTGTACACGTGGGTGCGCGTGGGATGTCACACGCGCCCAGTTACTCGGGCAACCACGTGGGGCGCAATGTATTGAACAAGCAGTGCGCCCGGAGCTAGCAGCGGACAGGTAATGTATATAGTGCTGGGCCGGGGGGAGGGGGGGGGGGGTCTCATTACACATTAGGTGATGCATGCGGAATAATTTCAGCATGACATTGATCGGGAATCGGCCTGCATTGTATGGGCAGCTGACAGATCTCTCTCTAATTAGATTCAATTAGAGAGAGATTTGTCTCTTAGTTGAATCTGCTCATTATCCACCTTCACTAAACCTTACAAAATCCAAATTCAGAAGTATGAGTTAGTAAAACTGTCCATACACTGATTGATGTGGCCCAACAGATAGATCCCTCTCCAATCATTATCTGATCAGCGAGGGGTCTATCTGATAAAAGCCCTCCACACACTACACACAGATTTTCACTAGCTTTCAGCATTAAATCTATTGGAAATCATTTTATTAAATGAGCGTGTATTGAAGGGAAAAATAATGGTATATACTAGTGGCTGGAAAGTGTAATGGTTAAGGGCTCTGCCTCTGACATGGGAGACCAGGGTTCGAATCTCTGCTCTGCCTATTCAGCAGGAGACCTTAGGCAAGTCTCCCTAACACTGCTACTGCCTATAGAGCGCGTCCTAGTGGCTGCAGCTGCTATATAAGTGTTTGTCTTTTAATACAAAATTAAATTATTACAAAGTAAATAAACAACTCAATAAAAAAGATACAAAACAAATTTTATAATTTGTACAGTTTGTACAAGGAACAGAGCAAGCAGCTGGGTCGTCACACAAAGAAGTGACGCACTAGCTATCATCTGTCGTCCGGGAGCCAAAGGAACCCATCAAGGCATATACACTGAGAAAGGTAGCAAAATTATAAACCTCTAGGTTATCCATTACTCCCATATAACATTATATCGATCCAGGTTTTCTATACTCACATGAAATACCCTGTCCGTTAACATAATTCAATCTAACCTATTTTTAACAAGATCAATCTCCAGTTTGGAGGTTTTCCATGTAAAAGCAATACGCCAATGAGTTGATAACGGCTGCCAAGGGACCTTAAAAACCTCTTCAAGTAGGTCACCTCTATTGTATATCTGCGTATGCTGGGTCCCCAGGTCTTCCAGTTGTGTCTACACTTGTGTAACTTCTGTCTGGTTGATGTAGAAATTGTTTATCATTTTGTAAGTTTTTATCTAGGTCTGTGTTCCCTCCTGCACGTGCACATGCACAGTCCTGTGAATGATTGTTGCTACCTAAAAATAATAATAGCAACAATCATTCAATAAAGTTAGAGAAAAAAAGTTTTACAGTTTTGTTTTTTTAATGTGACATAGTCCCTATAAAATAGTTTTGTTTTGTTGTTTTTTTTTCATTCCTAGTAAATTTTTAACCCCAGCCTAGCATACTAACTCCCTGCAATACCTATACCAATTTATAAACTATTAACAACTGCCGCCTGCAGCGATTGGAGGCGATCACTAGGGCAAAAGTTTGGGGCCTCAATGCTCTGCCATTGTCTAGCGATACGTCTGTACAGCACTGTCGCCCTAGCGAACGCATCCAATCGCCACAGATTGGGGATAACGGTCCGCCACATGCTCAACTAGTAATAAACTATGTCATGTGAGGTATTGTTTTAACCGGGAAGAGCTAAACAACTCATTTTTATGTGTTTCATAACTAAGGGGTGTGTCATGTGAAAATTAGGCAGGGCGAAGAATGAAAAAATGGGATTTTCTGCATTTATGCCTAAACCGACAGGAATCTTAACTATGTAAAGTCCGCGCTAATTGAAATCTACGTCATGCTTTAGTGGGCTTCTGGTTGGCCCGACGTAGATTTCAATTAGCCACCGCTGCGCGCATCCGCCGCTCCCCGCCGATCGCGCCGCTCAAACTCGACGAGTCTCTCCGCATCTCACAGGCTCTGCCTGTCTATGACGGCAGAGCCATGTGAGCCGGTCAGGAGATGTTTCATTGGCTCCTGGCCGTGTCTATCAATGTAAGCTGCTCCCATTGGCTTAAATTGATATACAAGGTCAGGAGCCAATGAAAGCGGCTCCTGACCGGCTCACATGGCTCTGCCGTAATAGAGACGGCAGAGTCTATGTCCTGGGGGTCCCAGCGAGTGGTGATAGCCGGTATGTGCGGCGATTCGTCAGTATTTTGTCGGGATTCTGAGTTCCTGTACCAGCAGTCTCTGGTCCTTAAGGGGGCAGAGACTGCTGGTACTTAAAGGAATACTATCGATACCCAAGTGTTCTAAACTGACAGTGTGCAAATAATGTCTAAGTAGCTGTGTAAACATTTTCCTACTTTTTCATGTTAAATATCAGAGGCAAAAGCTGTAATTTATTGAGGGTAGGGGTTTAGCTATATTGGGACAAATCAATTGCAGAAGGGGTGTCTGCTTCAATGAACAGCCAGAGTTGCATATCAGACTACAGAAAGCAAATATCAAACATATCAAACTCTGAAAGCAAAAACAGTATGAAAAGCTGTGACAATTAGTTACATTTCCTCTTCTCTCTTCAGACAGTCAGTCTGAAACACAGGACACAGGAGCTGCAGCTGTTAGGAGCTCTCTCTCTCTGTCACACACAGAGCTACACTGATCAAGTGTTAGGGGAATTTCCCCTCTCCTCATGGCTCAGGCAGCCATCAGTTTTGGCATCAGTAAAGTTTGGAAGTATTTTGCTAACAGTAAACAATGAAGTTGCTACTAAAATGTATACACCAGCACTTAGCAGCACTTCCCAAACAATTCCTGTGTCAATTTAAAAAAATATGTGAATCGATAGTATTCCTTTAAGGGGTAAAAACCGTGGAATGCGAACCGGTTAAATAAAAGATGAATCTCCTAGGATAAAACTGAGGAGAAAAAGTCAATTGCATATGGGCCATTATATTGTAAAGCCTGATTCTTACACCTACAGTAGAACCACACTTTTCCAAATGCAAATTACAAAACCCAGCTAGATAATACTCTAAATAAGTCACAATCCCGTACCCTTATGACATCATTTTAACATCTGGGACTTTAAATTCTTACTTCTGTGACTTTTTTTTTACTATATGCAGGGCTGATTTTTTTTTTCTTCTTTCATGGTCCTGGTCAGAGCAGTCGGCGCCTTTTGACCCGGACATGCTGCGTATGCGCGCAGTATGTCCTTTTGGGTGGCTTGTGACCGCTCGCCGGGGACCCAGTGATGTACCTGGTGCTTACAAGAGGACATACTGCTCATGCGCAGTGTGCACTACATCTTAAGCCCCATCTACACGATACGATTCTTTGTACGATTCTATTTACGATCCGATTAATTCCGACATGTCCGGTCAGGATTCGATTCAATTTGATTTGCGATTGCAAAACAATGGCAAATTGAATCGAATCCCGATCGGACATGTCGGATTTAATCGGATCGTAAATAGAATCGTACAAAGAATTGTATCGTGTAGATGGGGCTTATATTATGATTTATATGTGAACAAATTTCGTTATTTTACTCATATATTTTTTTTAATTTTTTTTTTTTTTTTTTTTTTTAGTTTTGTTATATATATTTTTTTTTATTTTTTTTCACTTTTTTTTCTTTCCAGGCATTCTCTAGACAAGATGGATTTGGCCAATCATGGATTGATACTTTTGCAGCAGTTAAATGCCCAGAGAGAGTTTGGCTTTCTGTGTGACTGTACAGTAGCTATTGGTGATGTCTACTTTAAGGCGCACAAGTCAGTCCTTGCATCATTTTCCAACTATTTCAAGATGCTTTTTGTACACCAGACAAGGTAATGCAAATGATCCATGTTTAGGCAATATTTGAATATTTGTATTTGCCTTTAAAAGGAGCACTGTTTTAATTTATATATGAAAAAAGGAAACCGCTTGCTCTACCAGTTCATAGATCCTTAGTGACTGCGCACTCCCTGAACCATTTCCTCTTTAATCACATGGGCATACGGCTGGGCTCACTACCAAAAAACTAATCCTGGAAAAACTGATCTGTTTACCATTCAAACTGATCAGTTTATTACAATGGCATAAGTTTTTCATCAGGTTTTTTCATTCCGCATTGCCACCCATTTGGTACCTGCTGCTTTCGCATTTACGTTCCTCTGCTGCCACCACCACTTGAGTCTTCTGCATGGAAGAAACGCTGGTATACTGATCTGAGAGCACCATTAGAAGCAACAGGCTGCAATTGGTTTGCAATAGACTAATGAGAATCCTCCCTGGGGAGAGAGGATTCTTATTGGTCTTTTGCAAACCAATTGTAGCCTGATGCTTCTGATAGGGCTCTCGAATCAGTATACCAGTGCTACAATGCAGTGGACTGAACATTGGTAGCAGCGGTAACTGAGGACAGTAAGTGAGTAAAAGTTTGTGACCTCTATGCTGCGACCAGTCTGGTGAGAATAGACATTGTCCCTTCTCATAGGCCTCGATTCATAAAGCATTTCCGCATGAGGAAATGCTGAAAACGGCTCACTTTACCGACCACACAGCCAAATCTGTATTCATAAAGGCTTTTTCCGCATGAAAAGCCGACATCCACGAGCAGAGTGATCAATCACCGCCTTGCGCGGTGATTATCACAGCAAAAGTAACAAATGTCAATTCATAAAGATTAGAGGTAGCGGTATGCGGACGGGTATTACCGCTACCTCTGATGTGGCGAGAAGCGTGCGGAATCCGTTGCAGTGAATGGGACAGACCTCCCAAGCAGCTGCAGAGAGAACACCGCACGGAGGGATTCCGCCTGCTTCTCCTGTTTCCGCATGTCTCCCGACAGCCTAACGCCTGCCTACAGCGGAGTATCTCCGCACGCCTGTCACAACTAGCTAAATTTTTATGAATTGCCACCCTGAAGGCGGAAATACCGACAGCGGTGTTTCCCCGCTCGACTTTCCCCGCTCGCAGGCACTTTTATGAATCGAGGCCATAGGCTACCATTGATTCCTTTGGCCTTCGGCGCCATCCAGCCAATCCAAGAAAACTGTGCGGGACCCATTCTTGTGTTCCGCTTATCAAAACAGACCAAATGGATCCGTTGCGAATAGAGTGATGTGAACAGATCCTGTTGCTTTGCAGAGCTTTTTTGCCATTGTGAACCCAGCCTAAGGGGAGAGTGATTTTTGAGACTTTCATTTTTTATTAACCCTGCTTCCTTTTCTTGTAACTAATATTCCCAAATGACTGTTATTGGATGATTTATTATTATTTTTTTCCGAAAATATGGAGTTTATTCCCACTTTAATAAGACACTGAAGCAAAAAAAAATAAATTATGGTATAATGTGATATAATTATTTCCAGTACAGGAAGAGTTAAGAAACTCCAGTTGTTATCTATGCGAAAGAGCCCTTGAGCTCCAAGTCTCAGAGAGCTCTGTCTTCTGAAGCTTGTTATCTCAACTTTCAGTCATTGTATTTTCTTTTTCTTTGCAGAGGACAGTTTAAAAGTTCACTAGCCTGCTCTGTAAAATCATTTAGGATGCTGAGTAGTGTGTAAACTGCAAATATTAGAGAATGATGCAATGTTATTAAAAAAAACACTATATACCTGAAAATAAAAATATGAGAATGTTTTCTTTGCTACTAATGTTCTAGTAATTATCCTTAATACACAACCAATTCATTATATCCTACTTTTTTTTCCGCTTCAGTGTCTCTTTAACCTATTTTGGTTCCTGGACGTAGAAACTACGTCCAGGAACCATGCGCGCTCCCGTGGCCGATCACGCGCGCTCCTGGCCCGCGGTTCGTTGGCCAGGCAATCAGTGAATTGGGCTACGGTGCCCGATCACTGATTCCTCTCCCCCGCTGAAAAAGCGACAGCTTCTCTCGGAAGCTGCGCCTTTTCTGGCTGTTCCCTCCCCGATGCGTCACTCTAAGCGTGTGTTACGCTTAGTGACGTCATGTAAACAAACTCATGGCCGCCATCTTGTGGCCAAAAAGTAAAACTACAACAAAAAGTAAAAAAAAATTAAATCAACACACAATTACATTAAAAAAATATGGTTTACATCCCACCCTCCCAAAAATACCCAAATAAAATGTTTAATATAAAAAAAAAACATTACAATAAAAAAAAAAACATGTAAATATTTACCTAAGGGTCTAAACTTTTTAAATATCAATGTAAAGATGAAATATTTCTATATTTTTTTTATTTTAAACTTTGTAAGTAGTGATAGATGCAAAACGGAAAAAATGCACCTTTATTTCCAAATACAATATTGTCGCCATACATTGTGATAGGGACATAATTTTAACGGTGTAATAACCGGGACATATGGGCAAATACAAAACGTGAGTTTTAATTATGGAGGCATGTATTATTTTAAAACTATAATGGCTGAAAACTGAGAAATAATGAATTTTTTCCGTTTTTTCTTATTCTTCCTGTTAAAATGCATTTACAGTAAAATGGCTCTTAGCAAAATGTACCCCCCAAAGAAAGCCTAATTGGTGACGGAAAAAAACAAGATATAGATCAGTTCATTGTGATAAGTAGTGATAAAGTTATAGGCTAATGAATGGGAGGTGAACATTGCTCAAGTGAAAACTACGGATCGCAAATGGGTTAAGGAGCCTGTTTGTTGTAAACTAATGTTTACCGTCTGAAAAGGACTGCTTACAAAAAGTAACCTGGTTCCACACATTAAGTTTGAAGACTGGTACATTTTTACTTTAGAGCCACTTCAACATATCTCTAAAACAAGGATATTTCAAATTGGGATATTTAAACTGTACACATTTTTACTTTTGTTATACTTACATGCAAGTAATTCTTCAGAAATATACTTGCAGATTCAGACATGGACTTTTGCATAGTCAAGTGAATCCCTTTTGAAGGAAATATGGATTTTTTTCATTGTGCTGATTGATGATTTCAAGATTAGCATTTGAGTGACCTCAAGCTTAGCATCTGAGTTCTCATAAGTAACTGGCTTTTCCTAATAACATAAGTAACTGGCTTTTCCCAGTAACAGAAGTGTTCATTCCTACACTAAAGGGAACCTAAACTGAGAAGGATATAGATGTTTCTTTTTAAACAATGCCAGTTGCCTGGCAGTCCTGCTGATCTCTTTGGTTGCAGTATTGGCCGAATCACACACATGAAACAAGCATGCAGCTAATCCAGTCTGGCTTCAGTCAGAGCACATGATCTGCATGCTTGTTTAGGGGCTGTGGCTGAAAGTATTAGAGACACAGGATCAGCAGGCGAGTCAGGCAACTGGTGTTATTTTAAAAGGAAAAATCCATATCCTACTCAGTTTAGGCTCCCTTAACTAAAGATAGCAAGATGTAATGCTAGATACACACCATACAATTTTCTGTTAGATTTACCTGCCAGATTGATCATTTCCAACTTGTCCGATCTGAATTTCGATCGATTTTTCTTTTCTTTTTCTTTTTTTTTATCGATTTTCATAGAACTGAAGCAAACATGTTGGAAATAATCGATCTGGCAGGTAAATCTAACAGAAAATTGTGTGCTGTGTACCTAGGGCATACGGCTTCCCCTGAACAGCACTTCACACTGTCTAATTTTGTATCCATTCACTATAAAATCTACTTAACTGATTGTAATATGTTGATTAAAATGTAGATACAATAGTATAGCATAATACAATGAGTTGGCTTCTTTTACTTATCTAATGTTTTTCCCTTCCTCCTTCTGATTATGTCCTTTCTTTTCCTTACAGTGAATGTGTACGTTTGAAATCCACAGACATCCAGCCAGATATATTTAGCTATCTTTTACACTTGATGTATACTGGAAAAATGGCACCTCAGTTAATTGATCCTGTGCGCCTTGAGCAAGGTATAAAATTTTTGCACGCTTTCCCCCTGATACAAGAGGCCAGCCTTGCAAGCCATGGTGGCTTTTCTCATGCAGATCAGGTTTTCCCACTTGCCTCCTCCCTTTATGGAATTCAGATAGCAGATCATCAGATAAGGCCACCAGCAAAAGCGGCCCCTGCAGCAGACAAGGCTACTCGTGAAACGCGACCACAACCCTCAAGGCCAAATAATGAAAGTACATCTGAAAATGTGCCCGTGACTCAACTCCCATCTTCCTTGCCAACAGCAAACCGGACAAATTTAACATTCTCTGAGCCAGTGCATCCTTCATTGTCTCCAGAGCCAGCCTCGTCTGTCCTTCCTGCTTCTTCTGCTCTGGAAGAAAATAGCATGGAAGAATCACCAAGTGAGGAGCAGAATACATCACTAACGATTGCTCATGTAAAGCCAAGCATCATGAAGAGAAATGGAAGTTTTCCTAAATACTATGCTTGTCACTTGTGTGGTCGTCGCTTTAACTTGAGGAGTAGTTTGCGTGAACATCTTCAGCTACACACTGGAATGCCATTTAGCGCCACGGCTGGGCAGACAGAGACTAGTATTTCCCCATCTTTTTGCAACAATGGATCAGAGTTAGGGAAGGATTCAATGGAGACAACTGAGACAGGCATCATAAGCGACAGTGACATGGCTCAGATCTCAGACTCTCCAATAATAGATGGGCAGCAGCAGTCTGAGACACCTCCACCATCAGATATTGCTGACATAGATAACTTGGAGCAAACTGACCAAGAAAGAGAAGTGAAACGTAGGAAGTATGAATGCACTATTTGTGGGCGCAAGTTTATTCAGAAAAGCCATTGGAGGGAACACATGTACATCCACACAGGCAAGCCATTTAAGTGTAGCACCTGTGATAAGA
This sequence comes from Hyperolius riggenbachi, assembly GCF_040937935.1. Lineage (NCBI taxonomy): Eukaryota > Metazoa > Chordata > Amphibia > Anura > Hyperoliidae > Hyperolius > Hyperolius riggenbachi. The sequence continues at coordinate 369,062,807 of NC_090649.1, read as the reverse complement.
GCTTCTGTAGGGCCAACCAGGCTGCAAGGCATGTGTGCTTAAAGAGTTCTGATACCTACACGGTGGTTGATAAGCAGACTCTGGAGCTGTGTTCTTTTGATGATAGCAGCCAGTTGGACAACATGCTAGTTCAAACAAATAAACGTTACAAGTGCAACCTGTGCGACAAAACATTCTCCACGCCAAATGAGGTGGTCAAACATACGTGCCAAGGCCAAAACTCAGATGTCTTCGCGCTTGAGGATGAAGGAAAGTCGATCTTGTTGAGTAGTGGGGACTCAGAACCAGCAGACACTGATAACTCTATGCTAGCAACCATCAAAAAAGAGCAGGATCCTGTGCTAGATTAGCTCAACTAGTTGTGTATGTATATAATTTCCTACTGTGTACATTTCTTTTTTAACATAGAGAATCTGTCATTTCTATTACCTCCATCCTTTTTACCTTCTCTTATGATTAGTTTTGGGATATAATGTTAAATGCTGTGGACCTGTTTGATGAGCAAGACCGTTTATCTTCCATGGGTGGTAACAGCTTTGAAATCCCAGTCTTCTTTGTTTCTTTTTTTTTTTTCTTCTTCTTCTTTCTTGCTTTCTTTTTTTTTTTTTTTTTTTTCTCATTTTTTTCCTAATTTTGTTTGTCCTAAGGAAACTGGAACAATGAAATGGCCTCCCTAATGTCAGTAGAACTACTGAAATGTGCTAGATGAAGCATTTGTAGATGATAAATGTGTAAAATGTATTTGTGAATATCAGGGGAGCAAGTACTTTTGGTAAGAGAACTTTAAATAAATATAAATCATACGCACGTTTAATATATCAAGTTTGATTTTCTCGCACTGTGTAGCCTATAAAATAGGATGCAAGGCACCAGCCAGTGAGCAGATCAGTGGTTGTGTGAGCTGCATATTTTATTTCACTGTTCAGGGATTAATAGGATACATAAAAACATAAAGCTAATTCTCTTTGCCCCACATTCTGTTCATTCCAGAAATGATAAAGACACCTCCACCTTCTTTGCCACACAATTTCAGATCTTAGCAGTGCTTCTAGTTTACTTCTAATACAAAACCCTGAGAACATTAACATAAGTTGTAGTGATGGCCTCAGTGACAGGACTATTTTATGGTAAAGGGTATTGAGTTAATTTCTCTTAAATAATCCATTTGGCCCTGTATCTTGCAAGTATGAATCATGTGATTTTAGAAATTCGGTAAGTAATTATGACAGTCATTAGATTTGCGCCCAACAGTGGCCGTATATTTATTAGTAACTGGATATCTGTTGAAAGCTGCTATGAAGCTATTTTTCAGCCACAAACCTACAGTAAACCGTATTTACTTAAGTTTTCATTTTCATTAACCTGGTGCCCATCTGCAAGGGTATGTAAAGCATGCTATATTGGCACAAGGTGACCATTTTGTCAAAATAGGATTTATTTTTTTTCCCATTTCCATACATGCTTTCTCTATGCTAAGTTAAAAAACAATACTGAATTATCCTAGAACATGCTTTGATAGGCTTTAACACACTGCTATAGTGGTTATTTGCAGGAAAAAAAACCTACAGATTTCCCAGTACGGCTGTGCATGTCTGAATACTGTGCACCTTCACAGACTGCATTGCTGTACTGTTGTCATGACTGATGTGACAATGTGGAAGAAGTGCTTCCTCCTTCCCATTTAATAAAATCTTGTGCAAAAACCACCCACTTGATCTCACCCTAGTTATTTACCCTTTCTAATTATTTTGGAGTACATTTTGATGTTTCCATGACAACCTGTTGTGCCTTACTAATAACCAGGATATAGTTTTTATAAAAAATTAAAAAAAAAAAAAAAAAAAAAACTTACAGCTAACCTGTCAAAAGCCTGAGAGACAAAAAGTGAGCATATAGTGAAAGTGTATGTCAAAGTGATTACTAGTTCCAGAGATACATACTGATCACGCCTGAGTGAAAAGTTCAATTACTACAACAGAAGTGCCCACGAAGGTAAATTGGAGTAAAACAAAACTTCTTTTTCAACAAGGAAAAATTGAAATAGGCTTATTTAAAGGGACTCCGAGCAGTGCATATCATTTTAAAGCTCTCTTTCTCCTCTTTCCAATGATATATAAACCGCCGCCCTACACCTTTTAGTTTTCGCTAATTTCGCGATTGAAATTGCAGCGGCCGCGTAGAGAAAACTAAAAGGCGTAGGGTGACGATTTAGGTGTTGTCAGAAAGAGGAGAAAGAGAGCTTTAAAATTATATCTATCTTTCCATAGTTACATTGTATTACACAGGGCGACTTTTTCTGCTGAATGGAGCTGCTGACACTGGGGAAAGTGTCGTCCTGTGTAATACAAGTAACTATGGAAAGATGGATATCATTTTAAAGCTCTCTTTCTGGCGACACCTAAATTGTTGCCCTACGCCTTTTAGTTTTCTCTATTTTCGCGATTGAAATCGTGGCCGCGGCAATTTCAATCGCGAAAATAACGAAAACTAAAAGGCGTAGGGCGCCGGTTTATATATCATTGCAAAGAGGAGAAAGAGAGCTTTAAAATGATATGCATCTTTTCATAGTTTGTGCACTGCTCGGAGTCCCTTTAAGTACACCTGAACTGACTTTAAAAGTCACCTTAAGATGGCTACATATACAGGGAGACTATTGCTGCACTCAGCGGTATCCCTGTCCACCTTTTTGTCAAGCCCCGTACACATGCTAGATTAAACTTGGCCAAGGCTGATGATGCTTGCCTCTGCCATGAATCCAGTGAATGTACAGCAGCCCTACTTGGCCAGCGATCCATCGGCAGGGTGATGATCAAGAGCATTGTTCTCCTCACTTGCCTTTCTCATCAAGTTACGACACTTCCAGGCCGCTCTGTCCCCACATAGAAACAGATCATGTTGCTTAGCCTACAGGCTAGCGACGCGTCTGTATAACCTTGACCCTGCAGTGTCGCCCGAGGAATCCGATCCCCTTTGGGCAGCAGGCCTCATGCGTGTGTACAAGGCTTTATGCTGGGAATACACCATCCTTTTTTTTTCGGCAGATTGATGATTCAGTAGATAATTTCCGATATGTCCGATCTTATTTCCAATTGTTTTTCTGATCAATTTCTCATAGAAGTGAATGTAAATAGATAAGAGAATCGAGCGGAAAAACGAATCGAAAAATCGATCGTATGGCAAATCGACCGTAAAAATGCATTGTGTATTCCCAGCATTATGCTGGGAATACACGGTTCGTTTTTGCCTTCGTTTAAACCTTCGATTCGTTCGGTAAACGAATCGAGTGTTGAAAACGTATGTGAAAATAGTCATAATCTCATTATAGTTTCGATTAATAGACCCCAAAAACGAACGACTAGTGATCGAACATGTTTGATATTATCTCTCTTTATCCATCTAATCGAGCCATTGGTAGGCTTGATGGCTGTTCAGATCGATTATATATTCGTTTATGCTAGTCCGTCCCTGTAAAAAGGGATTTTCGTTTCGTTTCTTTGCAGCCTTCGATCATTGGAAAAACGAAACCATCAGAATCGGAAAAAAAAACGAAACCGTGGGTGGTGATATTAACCGTATGACTGATTATTTCGGGCTCGAAAAGGACAAAAGGCACAATCGAAACGAAGGTTTAAACGAAGGCAAAAACGAACCGTGTATTCCCAGCATAAGTGTAGTACTGTACTGCAATCTAATCAGTTAAGCAAAGTACACACTTCAGATAAGTCTTGAGAAAATGAAAGATCACAGACCAATTTTACCCCCTCCCATGTAGTATGAGAGCCATACTCTACACAGTCTATTCTATTGAGCTGAACTCTCCATCAGATAAAAAAATCTTTAAAATATGCTGCACAGCAGATCAGATCCATCAGGATGGATCTTCAGAGCTGCAGAGGATTGTCTGATCTGCAGATGAATGTCTGTTAACCTCCCTAGCGGTATGGACAGAAATGTCCGTTCAAAAAAACATGCTGTGAACAGTATAAACATGCATACACATCAATACTCTCCTGCACTGTATACTAGACCCTTGCTTGACACATTTTGGCAAGTTACAGGGAAAAAAAAGTTTTAAAAATAAATTTTATCACGGTTTGCACAGAAATCCTGGGGAAATTGAACGCTGGGAAGGTTAAAGTGTGTATGAGATCTGCAGCTATCATAGACTATGAATGCAATTTGCAGGAACTGATCTTTTGCACGTGTACTGCATCTTTCAAAGATTTTTATCTGATGGGGCGTTCAGCTCAATAGAATAGACCATGTAGATATGCTCTCATACTACATGGAAGGGGGTAAAATTGGTCTGTGATCCTTTATTTTCCAGATTTTTATCTCAAGTGTGTACTTAGCTTTAGACCTCACGCGTACCTAATTGTTCCTTTAGTTTCCCAGAGCTTATTCCAGATGCAGAGCCATACTCCTATTCCTGTCTATCGACAGTTGTCAGTGATGCCATTCCCTGCCTACCTTCTTTGCATGCAAGATATAGACTAGCAAGGGGGATGTGGGTAGGATTTATATCACTGTGTGGGCAAGGTTGGGGAGAGTTTGGCTCTGTATCTAGCTCAGTGTCAGGCAACTGCAGGAACAGTGGGATATGGCCAGTTTGAAAGATGAGCTTACAGCATTATACTAATTATGTGGGTGAGACGGCTAATGCAGTGTGGGTGCAGTTGCCCTGTACATGGGGGTCATCTTAAAGAGCTGTAATTACTTTTTAAAATTCTGCTAAGAGGTGTGTTTCTGGAACTATTGTTCATTTTGTCATGAACACAAGCACTGATTATTTTTATTTTAGTATGTGCTTAGTTTTCTATTAAGTTTGAAGGTCTACCTTAGCCCACTTATTACCAGAGATGGTCTGTGTGTTGCAAATAATTCTGACTTGCATTCAGGATTGCATTTCATGAAGATTGTATTCATCTTGAGATTAGACTAATCCATTCTAACTTCCTGTCAATTTAGACTGGTCCCATTTCAAGCGTGAAATTTGAATGCATGCCTAAATTATTTGCATCTCATTAACCATCTCTGGTAATTACTAGTTTTGGATAGAATTTGGAAGATTTAGACCATCTGTCAGGTTTTAGCTGTAACTGTTCAAGAGAATTTTCCCTTTCTTGGTGACATATAGACTGTCATGTTTGAGCCCTGCATGTTGTCAGGATAATGACGATGACATGCGTAGAAACCTTACAGAAGTTCAGAATCTTCTTCACTGCATTATTTTTTCTTTTTTGCTGCGTCCCCTCTGCAGAACATATTATTGATAAAAAAGGGAGGAATATTCTCTTACAGCAGGGACACAGACAACAATTAAAACCTAAAACCCATAATTTCCCTCTCTGCCCAAAATTTAACTGAAAGTTTCAGCTGGATCTTGGCTTTTAAGTTGTTTTGTGTGTTTGTTTGTTTTTTCTTTAAAGAGGAACTTCAGCCTAAACAAACATACTGTCATTAAGTTACATTAGTTATCTTAATTAAAATAGATAGGTAATATGATCTCTTACCCACCCTGTTTTAAAAGAACAGGCAAATGTTTGATTTCATGAGGGCAGCCATCTTTTTGGTTGAAAGGAGGTGACAGGGAGCATGAGACACTGTTCCAACTGTCCCGTGTGCTGATCACCCCTCCCAGTTGCTAGGCAACGTGACTAACAACATAGGCAATCCCATCATGCTTTGCACAGCATCAGGGGGAAAAAAGCCCGGGCAGGTTTCTTTGATGGGTGGAGCTTAGCTAAAAATGCAGCTGAAAATTATACTTTGGTAAGAAAAATAAAGTTCTGATGCTAAGAAACTGTTAAAGCCTTTTCAGTTCTGCTAAGTAGATTTTTAGTCCGGAGGTTCACTTTAAGGCAATATGTTGAATGTGAATTGCAGGATATTCCCCACTTGAAACTTTGTAAATCATTTGATACATGTTCCCCAGTTCACCAGTACATTGAAGTTTGATATTTTTGTGGTTTTGGATTGATTGAATGGCGCCTTTGTGCAGTTAAGCAGTAGCTGTGAATGAAGAATATTTTGTAACAAATTCCAGCATCGCAAAGTAAGAGCAACTCTTCAGATTGTTCCCATATTCTAGTATTTTATGTTGTGCTTTGCACACCTGCTGAGCTCTGTGTTTCGTCTGCAGGTTCTCATTTGATGCTGCATCAATTTGTTTTCACTGTTTATATTTGCCAGACACTTTTTCTTTGAAACAGATGCTCTGGAACAGATCATCAGTTAGCCTGATGATTATTGATACCTGTTTTCACATATAAACTTTTATTTTCTTCAGAATAAAGAAACTTTTTTCAAATACGTATTCTCTTGTTTTTGTTTTCAGACTTCTCCATTTTTTTTCTTTCCTGTATCTTTGTAGAAATTATTGATGTATCTCTTTGTAAACCATGCAATGTGCATAGTTTGTATGCAAAATATGTTATAATCGCACATTGACTTGTTGGATTCCAGCATAATAATGAGGGCTCACGTTACAAATGAATGGCATTGAGGTATCGTGCGCTGTGAAGCCACAAGTGGCACATTGCAACCGATTCAATGTAAACTTGTCCATAAGCTCATCTCATGTAGACTAATCCGAGCCCATTTTTTAAGGACCACTATCGCGAACAGTGTAAAATACCTGTAAAAACATAAATAAGAAGTATGTCTCTTTCAGAGTAAAATAAGCCATAAATTACTTTGCTCCTATCTTGCTGTCATTTTCAGTAGGTAGTAGAAATCTGACAGTACCGACAGGTTTTGGACTGGCCCATCTCCTTATGGGGAATTCTCATGGTTTTCTTTATTATCAAAAGGCAGTTGCTGTGTCCTACTGCTAAAAAGTGTGCAGAGAGCAGGAAGGCTGGCCAGCATCCTTATATAAATCCTTTTCAAGAAGTGTCTTTTATAAAGAATAAAGGCTATGCTGAGAATCCCCCATGAAGAGATGGACTAGCCAAAAACCTGTCAGTTCTGTCATTTCTACTACCTACTGAAAATGACAGCAAGATAGGAGAAAAATAATTCATGGCTCATTTTAATCTGGAAGAAACATACTTCTTATTTGTATGTGTTTACAGGTATTTTACAATTTTTTGCGATTGTGGTCCTTTAACTATGCTACCAAAGGAAGTAAAGCAGGTATTTGCTGCTACATGTCCACTGTTTAAATTGCAAAAAAAAGGCAAAATATCAGCTCAACAGTAATGTGGATACTGCTTGTGGCCTACAGCTGCAAAGGTGCCCATTAACGGTACAATTTGTTACTAAATGCGATCTTTCAATGCAGTTTTTTCGATTGCAAATAATTGGAAGGTAATTAAGGATGGGGAGGCAATAATTCCGATGTGACGGATCATGCACATCATACAACGGTCACAGCTTAAAAACTGGTCTGTTTCCCGCTACAGCTGTGTAAATATGTTTCCCAAAGGAAAATTTTAATACTTTGAGGTTACATTCATAGTGGGACGGTGAGTTGCATAGGACAATATAATTGTGATGGTACGTCCACATCAGTGCGTTTGTAGTGCAGTGGAATTCATCTGGATATTGCAATGCATGCAGTGTGGCAACACACAACACAACTGATAACCGGAGCAGTGAAGCATAGTTTGTATGAAGTGTATGCTTCACTATATGCATCACACTGCACATATAATGCACAATGCAACTTTTTCCCTTCATTGCTGCTTTATCAGGATATTTAACAGCCCATTGTAAACATTGCCTTCATCATACATTTTATTTGCATTTAAGGACTGCGATCATGAAAAAGTGTAAAATTTTAAACTGTGAACACATACATTACATGCCCTATAAATTACTTTGTTGCTGTCACAGTAGATAGTAAAAATCGGACCAGTTCATAAGGATCTGTATACAGATGCTGGTCAGACTCTCATAGTTTATACACTATTATGCCCATGAGTAGATGGACTGGTACAAAGTATGTATATCTAACATGTATATTACAGATGAGGTTTCTGAAGTATAACACTGTTCCAAATGAATTGGACCCCAGCAGGCAGGTTCTGCTCACCCTTGACTCCACCTCTGTGTACTGCCCTCCATTGTGTGTTCCAGCTC